>NC_060269.1:8290795-8590795 GCF_021613505.1 Equus quagga
CCCTCCCGCGGGCGCCGCGGCGGCCTCGCGCTCCCCACGAGCCCGCGCCGCTGCGAGCCCGCGCGGCCAGGGAAAGCGCGCCCGGCTCGGGCGAAGCCTCGTCGGCGCCCCCGGCCTCCGCCTCCTCCGCGGCGCCGTCCCCGCGCCCGCGCCGAGCCCCCTCCTCGCTGGTCCCACACCTCCCTCTAGCGACTCCAGCCGCGTCCCTTCGCGGCTCTCCCGCCTCCCTCCCCCGCGCCCGGGTCTCACTGGCGCACACCCGTCTAGGGAGAGACCAGGTGGGTGGGAGAGGATGTGCGGGGGAGCAGCCCGGAGAGGATTTAGGTGAATGAGGCGAGACGTCCAGATCACCCAGTTCCACCCGCAAGGAGGCTCCTGCCCCAATCGGGGGCTGACTTGGCGGGAAGATGCGGGGAGCTCGTGCACTGCCCGGGGCTGCCGCCGGGGGTCGCGGAGGCCCCCAGCCCTGCTGCGGGCGCCGGGCACCAGGGACCACTCCACGCCGGCTCCCGCGCCGCCGTGGCCGGGTGGCAGGGCGAGGGGCGCAGCCCCTTCCCCTCGGGGCCGCTCGGCGTCGGCACAGCGGAGGCCGGATGTGGGCACCTGCCTGCTTCCAGAGAGGGGTCCCAGCCGCGCCCGCCCCGCCCGGCGCGGGTCTCTCCCTCCCTCGCAGCCCCTTTAGGAGGGGCGACGCCCGCCGTGCGCCACGTTTCACTTCTGATATGACTGCCACCCGCTCTCCACCGCCCCCGCCGTGCACCGGGCTGGCTTGCCCAGACTCTGGCAATCCCCAAAGGCCTCTGCCGCGGCCCAGAGAGCTAAGAGCATCAAAGCAAAAACGCCGCCGCTCAGTCACACCTTCCCTTCCGAGCAACTCCCCTGCAACCTCGGTAAGTTCTGATAGTAAGATGGGTTCTCGCGAGATTTCCTGCTCCGGCGGCGGGGGCGGGGTAGTGGGAAGGTTAGCCGTTGGTCACGCGACCTGATGAGGGCTGACGTCACTCGCATCACATGAACACGTCTAGCCTGTTCGCATCGCAAAGGCGAGAGGAAAAGGAGAGGTCGTGTGTGCTCTGCTTGCATAGGCTTAAAGATCTGGCCAGTTAGTGGCATATGAGTATGCTCCGTAAATGGCTCTCTGGAAAACCGCTCCACAGTTCCGGAATACGTCCTACTTGTTAGCAAGTATGTCGCTGTATACAGTAAATACGAGAAAACATAATTTTGCATTACATTTAAAATAGATAAATTGCGGATTGCTCTAACACCTGGGCCTGCCTTCCAGTCTTAAACTGTCTTTAATAAGCTGTGCAATTGCAGATTTAGAGGCAGACCAAAAACAGAAGGCTTTTGAACCGTCTATTCCAAGTTACTGGCTTTTGTTTTACGGCTGTGACCCTAAAAATTTTGCAATTTTATTGCAAATTTGTTCATCGTTAGCGTTACGTCATGGACTCAAAATTTCACAGCTGGGAGATAAAAGATAACTTGGAGATACGGAGATTTTAAGATTTAAAGGAGTTGTTGCTTGCTCCCAGAGGCTGCTGTTAATTAGTAAATTACCTTGTCCATTGTCATACATAATCCTAATTCCCTTATGTCCTGAACTGGCGAATGCTGTTCTGCAAGGAAGTGAACTTTTACCAAAGTTCTCAAAGTGTTCACAATTTTTAACTCTTTTTATAACAAAATTGACATTTGTACATATTTTGATTCCCAGCCATAAAAAGCAAATATAACATTGTGTAAAATGTAGTGATATGAGAAAGGATAATACCTAAAACTATACAAAGGAAAGAAATAAGGTGTCTAAATATTAATAATTGAGCTATAAAATTGAAAAAAATTAGTTTGGTCTAGGCTAAAGATTTTTAATATATCTTAAATATTTAGCAATCTGGTTCCAAGTTATAATGCAATAATTTAATATTTTTCTCTGAATCTAAAAATGAAACAGAAAAGTAAAATTAAAACAATAAATAAAGAGTATAAAATTTTACAACTCTGGAGAAGAAAATTATTTTTTAAATATTCAAGTAATGAGGCTACATAATTACAGTATGTATCTCATTTACCAATAATTGTAAATGGTTATGATAATTGTGTGATACAAGAAAGAAAACATAACCAAGTTTTAATGTTGATGTCTTATTACACACTAAATGCATACTTTTTTAAGTAAACACTGCTTAATTTATGTTTGTCCTGTTCCTTGATCTGTATCTTGTACTAATTAAAATATTTCTCTTATTTAATCAAATACTGCCAGTTCTAAAGTTCAGACCTCCTTAAAACAGTAATCCTTCCAAAGTTACACAGAAATTCCATTTGGATTATCATCTCTTGCCTCCTTCGTGTTCTCCTGCTTCTGGCCTTGCTCCCCTCCCCCTTCATTCTAGTCTCTGCACAGCCGCCAGAATGATCCCCTTAAACCTCGGTCAGAACAAATCTTGCCTTTGCTCAAAACCTTCTGAAGGCTTCCCATCACAGTTGGACCAAAAACCAAAATTCTAAAAATGGCTTACAAGGCCCCAGGGGATCTGCCTCCCTCCTGGGCTGCCTTAGTCTTCTTTCCTCAATTTGTGCCCTGGCTCATTCTGCTGCAGCCAACTGGCCTCTGCTGTTCCTGGAGCATGATTGGAATGCCCCTAATTAAGGACTTTGCATTTGCTGTTCCCTCCTTCTGGAATGTTCATCTCTTAGTTACCCTCCTGTCTCATTTCTTCACCTCCTTCCAATGTTTTCTCAAATATCACCTTATCGATGCTTCATTCCCCAGCCACTATATCAATTACTGCCCACTTGCAGACATGATTTCTAGTCCCATTCCCTGCTTTATTTTTCCCCTTAATACCTGTTACCATCTAGGATACTATAAATTTTATGTTTTTCCTTCTTAATTGTTTATACTTCCCAACTAGAATATAAACTCCCAAGGACATGAATTATTGTCTGTTTTGTTTGCTGTTCTATTTCCAGCAACTAGAATAGTGCTGGAGTGTAATAGCTGCTCAATGAATTTTGTTGAATGGGCGAATTAATTATTTTGCTGTTTAGATTATCTAATCACAATTTTCATATTAATGTTGGTAGTTGATAATTGATATACCAATAAGGTTTCTTATTGTAAGGGTGATGTTTTTCAGTTAAGATGGTCACAATGTCCATGATGAAAAGTGCTTATGCAGAGAAATAGATTTTAAAATAAGTTAATTGACGTCAAGGGAAAAGGATCTAGTGCTAATTCTCTTGTCATTGAAGTCCATAAAGGAAGAAGAAATTTCTGTTTTTCAGGCACTTTGGCATTACTAAATTTTACGTTGTAGTAAAAGACAGATGCCAAAAGTTCCAAATAGTTAGGTCTCATTGTGAAGACCTGAGTCAATGTAAGGAAATGAAAAATGTGGCTTTCAAATGAGTTTTTGAAGAGCAAAATGGAAAACAATTTCTAAACAGTAACATATTTGCTTTCTCAATTGATTTAGATTAATCATGCAAAACTCAGGATCGGGGGACTGGCCCCGTGGCCGAGTGGTTAAGTTCGTGCGCTCCGCTGCAGGCTGCCCAGTGTTTCATTGGTTCGAATCCTGGGCGCGGACATGGCACTGCTCATCAGACCACGCTGAGGCGGCGTCCCACATGCCACAACTAGAAGGACCCACAACAAAGAATATACAACTATGTACCGGGGGCTTTGGGGAGAAAGGGGAAAGATAGAATCTTTAAAAAAAAAAAAAAAAATCAGGATCGGCCAGTGTATTGCTTCCAGCTCCTAACTTTCCACTTTGCTGAGGTGGAAGCAAAGCATTCATAATGTTATCTTCTTTTAAAAATTACCATTTAATACCTGAAAGCCAATCACAGCAAACAAATGAGGACTGAGGGGTGAGGAGTGGGAGTTTGGGGGAGTTGCAAAGTAGTTGTAAGCAAATTCCTATTACTACCTAGATTGCCAGGTTTCAGTCAGATGAAATCATGTTAGTGCCAGGACCTGGTGGAAATCTAGCTCTGAATGTACCCTATCCTTTTCTGTGATAGCATCAACTGACAAACAGCAGCAGAGAGCTAGAAGACAGACTGAAAATGATCACTATAGACAAATACAACATGAGAACCAAAGATGGAAAGTATCTTCTTTCTCTTTCTTTTGGCCACTTGAAATTAACAATTGCAAGACTTCAGTAGTCACAGTAGGAAGGGATAAGTTTCTAATACTTAATTAAACAAAGCAGATGTTGACAATCATTGATTTCCCTTGCTACAAAGTTACAAGACAAGAAAACAAGAAGAGATGATGCTTTCTCTGTAGCTCCCCAAAGTGCAGAATCCATCAGTAATGAGTAGATTTCTGTGAGAATTTTAGCAGGGTCTGTATTGGAGCCACTCTTCACTACAGATTTAGAGGCAAGAAGAACAAAGCAACTTGCTGTTGCTTTTTCCAGTTAGCCTTGCCAAGGTACGATAACTTGACCCTGTAGAGCCAGACACAAATACAATCTACTAGTGAGTGGATAATCTGTTCACCAGACCATCCATTTGTGCAAGATGAATTTACAGATGAAGAAATGAACTAGTATTCATAAAACAAGAGCTAATACCAGGTTTCCTTTATTTCATCAGGTGCTGAAAGAATTCATTTTTCCTAAAAATAAAAATGAATGTGTAAACAAATAAGAAAAAAAGGATATCCACACAATAAAGTAGTGCATTTTCCGTTACTTCCATGCAGATTGGTTAGCATACTTGATCCTCCACAAACCTACTCATGTACCTAACACTCTGCTAAAAGACTTGTAGCAGCAAATTATATTAAATATGATGTATAAATCAAAACAACTGTATACAAAGTTGTGAAATCACTAATAAAGGAAAGAAAATGGATTAGCAGATGCTGAGTCTTCCGCTGTGCACCGGTAATGACTTTCACTTACTGCTGTTGCAACACTTATCACACTGGCCTGTAATGAGACGACTGGCCCCTCCGTGGCAGCCGCTGCCCCCAGCGCTGCACTAGCACAGGGCTTGTGCAATAATAGGGACTCAAAAATGCCTTTTGTTAAAAAAAAAGAGGAATATATGTTATCATCAGTTTTTGTCTTCCAAAATATTAAAAATGCCCATTCTTTAATGGTGTAAAATGAGGCCTCTTTGTTGCAGTATATATAATGAATCCTTGTCTGTCCTTACCTAAGTTGACTTCTCTGCATCATTTCATACACTTGACCTGAAATTCTGTTGGTTTTGGTGCAGTGGTTTAAGTTCACATGTTCCACTTCGGTGGTGAGGGGTTCGCTGGTTCGGATCCTGGGTGTGGACATGGCACTGCTTGGCAAGCCATGCTGTGGTAGGCGTCCCACTTATAAAAGTAGAGGAAGATGGGCATGGATGTTAGCTCAGGGCCAGTCTGCCTCAGCAAAAAGAGGATTGGCAGCAGATGTTAGCTCAGGGCTAATCTTCCTCAAAAAAAGAAAAAAAAATTCTCTTGGTTTCCATGTCTGATACAACATTCTCCATTCACAGCACCTCACCCACCCTCATAACATCTTTTGTTCAGGCTCATCTCTGGGCTCTTTTTCTCCATCTTTATGGTAAACAGTGGGCTCTCGGGATTCCATCTTGGGCTGCTCTTTTTCTTATTTACACGCCTTTCCCAGGCCACCTTAATAACGCTCATTATCTTGATTTTTCTGTCTTAAATTTCACTCTCTTTAGACAAGAATGTCTGGACAAGGGATTTATTGATGCAGTGCTCTCAGGGAGGAAGGTGAGGAAGTGGAGGAAACAGGGCAAAAACAAACAAAAACCCAGTGTGTGCCTTCAGGCAAAGTCCCAGCCTCACCCTGACCTGCCTCCAGGCAAGGACTCTTCTCTTCCTTCACCAGCCAGTCCTGAACCACCAGCTATGGGAGAGCGGAAAAAAGGAGATTTAAACTCCCAAAGGGTCAGGTAGGGCCCTCCTTCCTTGCAGGCACTCCGAGAATCAAGAATCCGGAAAGGAAGAAACAAGAGTCAGTGGATATCAAAGTGCTAATGACTCTGAAATCTACATCTCCAAATCCCTGAGCTTCAGACAGGTGTTGCCAGCTCCCTATTGGAAATTTCCTCTCTGATATTCCACCTCTGCCTCTGATTCAACATGTCCCAAATTAATCTCCTGTGTTCCCTCTCCACCTGCACCTCCTCCACGTCTCAGTGGAACATGAGGGTCCCCTGTGACAGGCCCTCTCCCTTATTCCCACAACCAATCGCAGGTCCAAACACCTCATGCCACCCCCACTGCAAATGCCTTCGCCTGGGCCACGACCTTTTGTCACTTGGATTAAGGTGTTAGGTCACCCTTCTCTAGTGAATTCACACTGAAGGAGTCTATGTGTCTCTCTTGAGGGTAGAGCTCATGATTAGCCCACCATATATCCTTAGAAAAGAAGTCCAGGACTATAATTAGTTTTTGGGTGGTGAACATGATGTAATCTACACAGAACTCGAAATATATTACGATTTACATTGGAAAGCTATATAATGTTATAATCCAATGTTACTGCAATTAAAAAAATACAAATAAAGAACGAAAGAAAAATAAAAAATAAAGAACGAAAGAAAAATAAAAAATAAAGAAAAGAAGTCCAAAATATTCACTACAGACTACCATGCATTTCCTGGTCTGGGCCCTGCTTACCTTTGCAGACTCAGCTCTCTTGTCCCCATCCCATACCATGAGTCCTCAACATTTCTAGAATTCTCTATCTGCTTCTCTCCATTTCTCGTCGCTGCCATTCTAGACCCAACTGTCATCATCCCAACCAGTTTGCTGAAACAGCCTCCTGACTGCATTAATTCCCAGCCTGCTTCCGTCTCCTCCACACATCTGAGAGAATGCTCTTTTGGAAACAAATCTAATCCCACCACTCCTTTGCTAAAATATTTCAATCACTTCTGTAGCCACTTTGAAAGAGACACCAAAATCTTTTACGTGTTTCAAAAAGCCCTGCAGACCTGTTTTTGTCTGTTTCTTATATCTTGTTTAAGAAGCCTTTGCTATTCAAAATGTTATAAATATATTTACCTATATTTCTCCTAATATTGTTATACTTATTATGATTAGTATTTTAACCTGTCTGTGGTATAAACCAGAGATCTACTTTCCTTTTTCCCATAAAATAGATAGCTAGTTTTGCCAATGCGTTAACTGAATAGTTCATCTTTTCCCACTTACATAAAAGACCTTTTTTAAAAAATCAAATATCCACTTATTTGTGGGATTGCTTCGTTACTCTCTATTATGTTCTATTAATCTATTTGTCTATTCATATGCCAATTCTCTTCTCTAATTCACGTAGCTGTGAAGGAGGGCAATATCTCCCTCATCATTCTTCATTTTCAAAACTTAACTTTTTCAAAAATTGATGGTTTGAATTTTAAATTGACTTTGCCGAAAATTGAAAATTATTTTCATCATGTAGGGGCCAACGCCAAGGATTCGCTGTATGCTCTGTATGGAGTGGACAACAAAAACTAAATTCAGATTAGATTTTAAAATGTACTTTCTTACTCAATTTATTATCACCAATCCTGTATAACTGTAGTACTTTTTGTTCTATTTGCAAGACAGGACCAGCTAATTTCTTATTATTTATTACAATATATTATTGAGATACTACGTATTCATTTCCTAGACCATCAAGGCCTCTGATCTTTCTTCTCTCTCTGCTTATTTGCTTCCCAGAAGTTGGTTATAGACATGCTCCTTCATTCCTTCAAAAAGTAGAAAGAGAAGAGGCTTTGAAAATCTATTTGCCCAATGAGATAAAGCATGTGGCTAAACCTACCCACCAAAATCTGTTCTATCCTTCTACAGAATAGGGTTGGGACTGAGCACATAGACAGAATACATCTACCAGACTTCTCTGCCCCCCGATTAAGTTCTTGGCAAAGGAAAGTGAGCAGAAATGATGTATACCACTCCAGAGTTGGCCCCCAACCCTCCATGCATGCTCTTTAATGTCCTTCACATTTCCTGGATGACCGGCATGGCAATTCCTAGCACAATCTTGTAAGTGTCGTGTTGAAGATGGCAAAGCCACTGTCAGCCTGGGGCCCTGAAAGACTTCACAAGAGCAGGGCTGTGGCTAACCTGGACCCCTTGCTCCAGACCAAAGAAATGAACTTCTGGTTCTTCAAGGCACTGAGTTTTGAGGATCCTATTTGTTTGTGTAGTTTAGCCTACCCTCCCTAAAACAGAGCATGTAAAAAACTTCTAAAATCAAAAGCCCTGTACAAATATAAAGTATCACTATATCTCAAAGCTTATGAATAAAATAATTATAATTAATGAATGAATGGAAATAGATGATTTGGTTATAACTGTATATTTTACTTTTCCATATTATGCCAGTTTCCATTAGTGTGGTAACTGAGAGTTGGCTATGTTGTAGAATGGCCCAACTCCACAGAACTAGTATCTATATGGTGCAAGTCAAAAAAAATAAATAAAAGAACCAGGTTACCATTCCCACTCTCTACTACTATTACACACACATACACACACACACGCAATTTCCATTCAATGGCAGAAACAGATTTTTAGAGGTTCTGGAAGCCATACCAATACCACTGCAAAAGGCCATGCACATTTCTCTATAAAACTCTCCCCATTTTTAATGCTTTTCTATTTTGTTTATTGTATCTGTGAAAAAAAGTTGCAATTAGTAGCTCATTTGTAGGCAACACTTCTTTTTCACAATTACTTGGTTCATTTAACAGAGAAGGTGTGCCCTCAAATTAAAAGTGAAAAGGTGTTTTTAAAGGTGGAGGCAATTAAGCTGGGTGAGTTATCAAAATGCAGAGAAACCAAAACCAAGAACTCCTGCGGTGAAAATGTGAAGAATTGTCGGTTAATTCTGCAACATTTATTCTATAGAGTGTGTGTTTGTATATTAGATCAAGCGCTCTGCGGATGTGATGTAAAGCAAAATAAATAGTGTCCCCACTTTTGTAAGGCTTACTTCTGTGTGGGGGAGATGGGCGTTAAGTCAATGACTTGTAAACAATTTAAATAACGTAAAGGAAGAATATAAGGAGCTATGAGAATGTATGATATTTGTCTTGGTGGGGGTAGGCCAAAAAGGTTTTCCTGGGAAAGGATGAGCAAAGTGAGATCTGAAGGAACAGTAGGTGTTAACTAGATGGAAGATAGAAAGCACAGGGAAAAGCATTTTAGTAGACGCAACGTGGCAAATTCAAGGAGCAACAGAGGTCCCATGTGGTTAGGGTGCAGTGTGCAAAATGACATTGTGGGACGGGCCAGCGAGGCTCTTGTGGGGAACATAAAACTATACGAAGAACACTGTGGAAACAGTGGAAGGACTTAAGAATGGATGTGACATAAGGATTTAAGAACAGATGTGACAGTCTGTATCAGAACGGTCATTCTGGCTGCCTTGTGGAAAACGGATGTTAGCAACCTAAGGAGATCCGCTTCAAAGGAAAGATAAGAGAAGGCAGTAGCTTGGATTTAGGAGGTGGTGGTGGTGAAAATAGAGATAAATCAATCTTTAAAATATATTTGGGAAAATTCATATTAAAATAATAAAAAACACACTGATAATTGAGACCATCTGTGTTAATAGGAGTTAGATAAAACTGTAGACTGTCATGTGAGCATGACTTAGATTTTGGTTTTTGTTTTTAGGACAACTCTGCCCGGGAAATATAGTACTAAAATCAATAAATAACTTCAGCGTTTGCCTCAGGAAATTTCTTCAGATCATGTTATTAGAGACAGTAATCTGCTCATCTGGCCATATAACCTGCTCTTCAGTTTAATTATCCAGACTTCCCAGTATCGATCAATTTTAAACTATTATATTATGAACTTGACCCAATTCTCAATTTCCCTTCTCTTTTTTTTTTTTGGTTTTTTTTTGTGTGTGTGTGAGGAAGACTGGCCCTGAGCTAACATCTGTTGCCAATCTTCCTCTACTTTATGTGGGACGCCACCACAGCATGGCTTGATGAGCAGTGCTAGGTCTGCACCTGGGATCTGAACCCACGAATCCCTGGCTGCCCAAGCAGAGTGCGCAAACTTAACCACTATGCCACCAGGCCAGCCCCTCGATTTCCCTACTTGAAAGACTTCCTTGAACCTCTTGAGGCCAGACCCTAAATCCTATGAATATCTCGCCTCTGACTTCTTGCTTCTGAAACTCTGCTAAGACTCTCTCAAGGTGGTATTCTCCCTGTTGTAATGCGTTTGTAGTGCTTTATTAACAGGTTGTCTGAAGATATTTTGAGGAGTTCAACAACATAAACACCAGAAGTCGTTTCACAAATTCTGGCATAATTATACAATAAAATATATGCAGCTATTATTGCATTCAATTATACTATAGCAAAGTACTGGCATAGAAAAATGTCACAATATGTTAACTAAAAATTCAAGTTACTAAGGAGTTTAGTTTAGTTTAATCCCAGTTTTGTATCTTTGATTGTTTGGATGGGTTGATACATACAAAGATAGATAGATAAAATTCTCAAAACTTCCTAAATTTTAACTGTGATTGTCTTTGGGGGTAAGAATGTGAATGAATTTTTTCCAGTATTTTCAGATTTTCCTTCACTGATTATGTTTTATTTGTGTAATAAAAGCAATGAATGCTATAAAGAGATAAAACTCTTGAATTTGCATATACTTGAGAATTAGAATGTGGACTCCAGAATCAGAAAGAAGTTTAGAGGGGGCTGGCCCAGTGGCATAGTGGTTAGGTTCCACATGCTTGGCTTTGGCAACCCAGGTTTATGGGTTCAGATCCCAGGCTCGGACCTATGCCACTCGTCAAGCCATGCTGCAGAGGCATCCCACATTCAAAATAGAGGAAGGTGGGTGCATATGTTAGCTCAGGGCCACTCTTCCTCAGGCAAACAGAGGAAGATTGGCAACAGGTGTTAGCTGAGGGCCAATCTTCCTCACCAAAAGAAAAAAGAAGAAGTAGTTTAGAATTTATGAACTATGTGACTTCTTCTTTGAGATTTCCTTGTTTGGTGATGGGGAAATAGGATGGAGGAATAGTAATAACTATTCTTTGCATGGCATAGTTTCACAGTAATCATGTAAGAAACATGCTATTTTTCATCTTATGGATAGAAAACTGGGGCACTAAATGTTTAAATAACTTTATTTCTCACTAGAAACAAGGGGCAATTCAAGTTTTACACTCAGGAGTGACTAAGAAAATAATAATAGGTAACATTTGTTGAGTGGTTACTGTATGACTGTCAATCCTCTAAGGTAGTTTTCTATTTCATTCATTTTACAGATGAGAAAACAAGAAGAGACCTGTGCATGCAAAGGGAGGGGCAAAGTAAGGAATGAAACCCAGGTAGGCCAAGCCCTAGAGCCTCTATTTTTAATCGCTATATATTATCTTCCATATTTTTGTTCATTTTGTATGCCACAGCTAGATTCTCATAGATAGATATACTTTATATTTTTCAAATGGGTGACGCTGAAAATATTTAGCTACTTAGGTTTGGCTGCTCTTCTGGGGAGGAGCAGAGTGGAGAGAACAAATGGACTACAGAAGTCATGTCGTCAGCGGAAAACCAGCTGAACTTCTTACTTCACTAATTAGCTACACTAATTCCTAAGTGTCAAATCATGTCAGCCAGTCAACAACTGCTTTCCCAGAGAGATGGGTGACTCGTTTTCTAAATGTACTCCTTATGTAGCCATCGCCTCCCTCTGCAGAGGTTGGCTGAGCGCATCCTTCCTCTGTCCCTTGTGGGACTCATCTTCAGTTTTTGCTTCTCTCTGGCTCTGGTACCCCTACCCCCATTCCTCAACTTAGTTTCTCTCTCTCCCTTTTTTTTTTTTTTAAAGGTTGGCACCTGAGCTAACATCTGTTGCCAATCTTTTTCCTTTTTTTCTTCTTCTTCTTCTCCTCCTCTCCAAAGCCCCCCCAGTACACAGTTGTATATTCTAGTTGTAGGTACTTCTGGTTGTAGCATGTGGGGCACTGCCTCAGCATGGCTTGATGAGTGGTGTCATGTCTGCGCCCAGGATCTGACCTGGCGAAACCCTGGGCCACCCAAGCAGAGTGTTCAAAGTTAACCACTCAGCCACGGGGCGGGCCCCTCAAGTCAGTTTCTTATTTCTTCTCAGGGCTAATCCAGGTTAGGGTCTGCAAATCTGACTAAATGGGGGAGGGAGGAAGTTAAGGGTAAACCCTGAATCCTCAGTAGATATTCCAATGACCAGAGGCAAACCCTTTTCCTTAATGGTCCCAGGCCATTTCATCTCCTTAGCACATTTCCAAGGTCTACTTGCCGAATTTCAATCCAGGCTCTTCCAACAGGCTGGCAAAGCCAATTCCTCAGAAAAGAAAAGGAAGGATTCACATTCATATGGGTTCTGTCAATAGCTCCCACTGCCACCTGTTGAAGTCTGTGCACTCTGGCTTCCGTCTCTCTACCACTCTGAGGATCTACTAATAACCAAGGACTCCCAGTGACCAAATCCAGGCAACTTGACTCAAGCCTCATCCTGCCGATAACCTGTAAACATCTACAGAGTTAATTACCACCTTTTCTTGAAACCATCTCCCTTTGACTTCCTCAGTTCCAGGTCTCCTGGTTTTGCTCCTTCATTATTCATTTTTCCGCCTTGTTCTTCCTTCCCTTTTTCTTTAAATTTAGGCTTCTACTGCTACTTTGGAGCAGACATCACTGACAAAGTCTTTGTCTATGGCCTCCACATCGATTCTCCCACATTGTGATCCCTTACCCCTGTAGCTCTCCAGAGTTGCTCATTCTTACATTCCACTTCATGCTTTGATGCCAGAGTATATCCTTTCCAAAGCCACAGTTTCTGTTAATGGCACCATATCCCCACTTATTCAAATTCAATCCTTGGACTAATGTTTGATCTCTTCCTCACATTCCCCATTTCCAACATTACCACATCCTGTAGATTCTATAGTAAAAATATCTGTAATAAAAATACCCATTAGGATTTATTCCTTCCCACTTATATGCCATCATCACAGAGGGAATCTATTATCCTGGGTCTTTGTGACTGCAGAGGTCTCCTAACTAACTGTTTCACCTACTGAGCCTTCTCCCCAAACCACCAGCCCACTTCTCCAGTCTTCTATGATTTCCATTAGTCACCTTCTGTAGTAAAAATGAGGCCAAGTTAAAAAATGAGACCCTAAATAAATTTCCAGCCCCATATGCCTTCCTCCCATAATAGCTATCATTTGTTTAGCATCTACTCTGTGGCAAACACTTTGCTAACCCCTTTACATATATCATTTTTAATTCTTTCAACAACGTTGACAAGTAAGGCTTATTATACCAATTGTACCTTTGAGCAAACAAGATTCAATTAAAGGTATGTTTGCTTTCACAAGGTCACACCTACTATGAGGCAGATAGAGCTGTAATCTGATGCAAGACCTTTGGATTCCAAAGCCTGTTCTAAGAATTTACTATATGATACAAAGATACGTAAGTTAGACAATCACTAGATAAAAATTAAAATGTTTGTTTTCTATGTGACTATATATCAGAAAAAGTTTAAAAATCAATCTAATGAAGTTAAAAACAACTCACTCTCGGGACTTTTTGTTGATATTGTTTGAGATGAGCATAAGTACAAGAAAATAGATATTGATACTCTAACCTTTTGTAAAGTATTTATTCATATCAAAACTGTGATTGTCACTGTTACAAGGAAAACTGTCTACCACACACCAAGCAATGATGGGATCTCCTCTGGACGATGTATGAAATGGATGCTTAGTCGACACATGCTTACACAAAAGATGTCTGTAATGAATTGTACAGAAAAGTGAGTTTGCCTCTCATGTAAAATGATAGAAAGACAACCAAAAAGCAACTCCCTATTTCACGAGCTGGAAGGAAAGTAAATATGCCTATGAAGATGACCTGTGAAGACCCAAGATGCCACAGTTTATGAAAAAGCAGACTTTTCCTCACAATCATAAAACCAAAACAAACAGAACAAAACAAAAAGCCTTGGTAATAAGCTACTGCCCAGAGAGGGCTTATTAACACATCAAGTGGTTCCATTCTTGTTCTTATTTATTCCTCTGTTTCTATCTTTGTTCCTTTCGAGTCATTAAGCTGTATTGTATAAAAGCTCTGATTCTTTCTTTTTACCACCTCTCCAACTCTATGTTTGCAAATTGTTCCAAAGAAAGAAAAGGCATTTTATATCAAACGACACAGCTTATAGTCCAGCCTGAGGAACTCATTATGCATAGGAAGTGAATGAAAATTAAATGCATTCTGGATGCAGTTTTTGTTCACTGAAGGATTTGTCAGCCTCTGAAACCAAGATCAATCCAGAATTCAAAAGAAGGCACTTTGGTCTACTCAAATGTCAGTTCAATATAGATTATGGGCAGCATCTTATCAGAATCTGCCAGTGAATCTTAAGACATTATTTTCAAGCCAGGATTTGTGTAATTGTTTTCAAGGGTCAGGAATAAGCTTGAGCTACCTTAAGCAAAATGGAAGAATTTATTATAAAGATTCAAGAATATTTTACAAAATACAGTGTAGGAATAAACATTTGTCTCAAAAGGTTTGGAATTTAGAAGTTGAAAAACATCAGAGCTAGCAGTATTCTTACTCCATCTCTCATTTGCAGTTCTTTCTGTGGTCTGCTTTTGATTTTGCACTGCATGAAATGGCAAGGCAGTCCCATAAGGTTGTACAGGTTGCTTACTATACAAGGGTGTCCAGCCAAGGGAGTTAAAATGCAATCTAGTTCTGCTAGCCAAGATATGAACCCTCATGGCTGAGTTGTCCTAAAAGGGTAACTTTTTCTAGTTTCTAAAAGGCAACCTATGGGCAGATGGAGACCCCATCAAATGGCCATGGTTTTCCATATTTCAGGTCCAGTCATACAAAGAAAATGAACATGGTTCAAATTCTAAATCTATAGAGAAAAGATTTTGATTGAATGTGGTACCCACTTCGGATTCAATTAGCGATGATTCAGAAGGTAAGGATATGTTTAAAAAAAATTGTGAATTGGTTAGAATTTGGTGGGTAGGGCACTTATTCACAAACCTCTAAATTTCTGTATTTCAGCCTGCCCATGAACCTCCAACTGTTAGAGATTTCCTAAGAGTCCATTACTTATGAGGTTTATATTCGAATGGAAAATATGCCAGAGCAATAGAAATAATCTGGATTTGGAGGAAGATCTAGTTCTTTTTTTCTCACCATATGTGTAAAATTCATTATGAGTTGGCTTTGCATTTCTCCAAAATAAATGGAGAGCCATTTATTTTGCAATTAAAATTTAAGGTGTGATTGTTAAAATATTTGTTTTGCATATTTCCTCCAGAATAATTTTTGTCTTCCTTTTACAGTTACCAGATTTAGCAAATAAAAATACAGCGCATTCAGTTATATTTGAATTTCAGACAAATAATGAATAATTGTTTAGTATAAGTATGCCCATGTAATATTTGGGACATAGATATACTAAAAAATTATGGCATGGGACATACTTACACTAAACAATTATTCATTGTTTATCTGAAACAAACTGAACTGGGCATCCTTTATTTTATCTGGCAGCCTTACTTCCATTTTATTATAAAGTCGAACCCTATAGAAATACTTTTAGACATTTCCAGATCTAAGTTTGGCAGAAGGATGGAGTCAAGGAAATAGAAACGGATGTATAGCCTTACATGTAAAGGACATTAAAACTTGACTTGGTGACTTTGCAGTGAAATATGATACATGATTGCCCAGTCTATATGAGTAGAAGGTCTATGGTTTCTTTGATGGAAGAAAATGAGTGAAGAATATGTTGTATTGTTTTCATGGCATTATACATATATGCAATTTCACAATGGAGCAAGGATATTTTATAAGTAAAATATAACTAACTAAATAGCACATAATTCATCAGAAAGTGAATTAATTTTTTCAGAGCTGCAAAGAAGTCAGATGGTATTTCCATACATCAATGTCATATCTTTTTACTTTTCAATTTATTTTAAATATTTGTAATAATACTAAATTAACTATATAGAATAACTGCAATTATTTATAGTTAATCATTTTTTAAAAATCACCTAATATTGCGCTTAGTCCTTAAGACTTAATCCTGCTTTTGAAACCGTGGCACAATGTATGTGTGTTAAACTTAAAAACTTAAATCATAGAGTTTTGCCAGAGGCTAGCTATCTCACTAAGTCATATTCTATAACTTAAAAAGCTGGTTTTGTTTTTGTTTTGTTTTTTGAGGAAGATTAGCCCTGAGCTAACATCTGCCGCCAATCCTCCTCTTTTCGCTGAGGAAAACTGGCCCCGAGCTGACATCCATGCTCATCTTCCTCTGCTTTACATGTGCATGGCTTGACAAGCGGTGCCATGTCTGCACCCAGGATCCGAACCAGTGAACCCCAGACCACTGAAGTGAAACATGTGAACTTAACTGCTGTGCTACTGGGCCAGCTCCTAAAAAGTTGGAATAATTATTTTTTAGGTACAGATAAAATGCACTTGGGTGTAGATTTAATCAGGTAATTTCAATAAAAGTATGGTTTTTATAAGAAATTAGAGAAATATCTTAATTTTCCTTTATTACTCAAAAGTACCACCACCATAGTTATTTTAGGGATTTGATGAGCACTATTCTGTTCCATGCAGTATACTAGTCAAGATTTGTGTTTTGTTCTTGTTTCCTTTTCATGATTCCTAAAGGTAAATATTGTGATCTGGATTTGTTAAAAAGCTATTAGAAACTGATACTTAGAAATATTTATTAGCTCCTCTAAGCCACACATATAAATAGCAGATGGTCATATCTGGTCCTGAAGCCTATATCATATACCATAATAAAAAAATAAATTTATTGTATTGCTAAAATATTTGACCCACCTCCAAGGGAGGAAGTATTGATAATTTACCTTAGTTTCTTGATTTCTTTAGATTACTAACAAAGATGATTTTAGGAATTAATTAACATTGCTATTCAACAACTTTTTTTGATGTAGTGAATTATTCAGCTTCAACAGTGGTATGTTGTTTAGGGGACTTGGAGAATGACCTATGTGTCATCCTTTGGTGGAAACAGTTTTGTCAGTTACAGTAATTTTTTATCTTTGAAGAATGCTGTCAGTCTTAGGGAATGAGCAACATGGTGCTGACCACTAGAGGGCTTGAGATGTGCAAACCCTGTTCAGAACCTGGTGCTGTAGCAATGATGGACGTTTCATTAAGGGCTTCCGGTAAACTTTGAAAGGGAAAATAGACACACCGACCCTATGGATCTCATACGACTGACCCATGTTGTAATTAAAATTGATTTTAATGTTTGTTAGAATCTTTACTTCTAAACAATTGTATCATTAGGGTGGTTATTTTACAATTGTTATTTGATACATCTCCCAGAGAGTCTTAATGAAATTGGAATATAATGCAATTGAAGTGAAATTTTGGAATCAACAATTGGGAGAGGCCCTTAGAATACCTCCTGGGAACAGAAGCCAGTAGAAGACTGGAAGAGATCCTCTGGAGAGAAGAAAAGAAAAGATGACAAAAGAGCAAGGAGAACTAAACAAAAATGATTGGGTATTCTTCCCTGGGGGGATTGGCATGCACTTGGCAATGTGAAGCCAGAGGTTGAGACACTGGTCTAGGTAATAATAATAATTATAAAAGTGACATTTATTGGATTTGACTATGTGCCAGGACTCTACAAAGATATTTATGTATATTAACACATTGAAACATCCCAAAAACCTCATGTCATTTGTCCTATTCTTCTTCGTATTTTACACATAAAGAAACAGAGCCTTCCCTCGTAGACTGTTGCCCCACTCCCCTAAAAAACAAACAACATTCAATGAAGGCTGTGGGGGATACAAAGCATCTTACCTAAGGCAGATAAATCTATAAAGACTCAAGATTAGGAGCTTATTGAGTTCAAGATCTAGAACAATGCAATGTCCCAGGTGAGGCTCTATCCTTTATGAGTTTTGGGAGAACTGAGGTCAGTGTCTTTAATAACATCTATAATAGGAATTAAATCTCATTAAAAATATCTGATAATTAGAAGTTGGGAAATTGCACATGGTCTAAAGTCTTGTATGGGGGACCAGGGCAAAGGAAAATCTTAGTAGACTACATTATTAGAGGACTAACTATTTAAAGGCTGTTCTTGCCATAGGTTCTTCATGGCTTTAACTGGTAAAACAAAGCAAAACACAATAGAAAACAAATGCCTGATGTATTAAATATGTGTTTTATAGCAATTTCTGGCAATTGAATTTCTTGGTCCAGCTAGTGGTGAGAAAATCCCATATTTTTGATATTCTCTGAAGAGCTGAAAAAGAGGTGGTGAGAGGTCATGCCACTGACCCATGGAATATTACCTGTAGGGAATCCTATGTAAATAGGCACTTATGATAGTTTTAAGCATAAACACTCTTAAGACTGTAACACACAATAATGAGTAACATACCTGGAGAAAAAATATTTCAGAGGAGGAAGTGACAGATGAAAACATTGAATTAGCCATTGTCTTTGGCAAGATGTTGTTCCTGGGTGACTCCAACAAGCATAATAATGTAGTATTCTCTAGGAGTATTCAGCCATTTGAATGCAGAAACGGATTAACAGAGAGTTAGATTTACCCAGAGTTTAGGTTTTGCCAGGAAAGAATGGTTGCGGGGGAAAGGAAAAAGGGAGTTAAGGATATTTGTTGGGAAGTAGTTATAGGGCAGAATCGTGAAAAACAAGCTGGATAGTGTGATACGTAAAGACATGGGTTTATGATGAGTAAAGATAAATTACAGAGACATGGGACTGGTGGTCTTGATGAATTGGTGAGTTGCATGAGTGGAGTACTAGAGTGAGTAGACTGGAAGAATAGCGGGTGATAGTCAGAATGAGATGTTTGAAACTGACATGCAGAGATAGTACAGTTTTGGGTGATATGACGAGGTCTAGATATGAGGTGTGAGTGGGCCATGGAGAAAGGCTGGAAGAAAAGATTACTGGAGCTAAAAAAACAAAAGAATTTAGAGGCTAAGGTGTCAGTTGGATCATCTGGTTGGATTTTGAAGTAGGTAACCATGATGACAGGAGAGGTGTTCATGAGTGAAGAGCAATGACTCAGAGATCCATGCATGGCCCAAGAAGGAAGGATATAAGGTGGCAAAGTACGAGAATGTATGTTTCAAAAGATGTGAGAGTTTTGAAGAAGGGAAGAAGAATGACAGTTTGGAAGTAGGAAGAGCAAGCAGAGAGGACGGTACTCAAGCTCCAGGGATGCATAGCATTTAGAGTGTGACGAGAAAAAATAAAAGTAAATCCTTCCCTTGAAGGGCTCCAGAGAAAGCAGTGTTTTCAGGAGCCAAGTTAAATTTCAGCAAAAATCTGAAGGAAATGTTCGTTGAAGAGGTTAAAAACGAGAGGAGTTTTCTGATGACAGGAAGCAAGTTTGGGTAGAAGGGCTTGGGTGACCAAAAGTGTGGGAGATGTGGTCAGATTAGCGGAGGCTGAGAGCAGGGTGGTGATGAATACCTGTGTGAAACTGGGTGATCTGGGAAACTTGGACACCTCATGGTGATACAGGAGAACTGGTGTTGGAGACATGACGGAATTTGTTTCTGAAGTCACAGGACACAGTGATTGAAGGTCATGGGGTGGCTGGTCTTGCCTGCAGCCGGAGGTGGGGTCTTGTGAGGAAGTATTCTCATCCCTGCGTTTTCAGAGCAAAGGAGATCTGGAAATCTTGGGCCGCATGTTGCTGGAGAAAGAGCAGCAATTCAGTGCCCTTTGCTTCCCATGAAGGGCCCTCTCTATGAAGTAATACTATTTATTCGAAAAACTTCTACAGACTCTCTAAGCCCAAAAGTCGCCTGCTCTGTGAACCCTTTCCAGACCTCCACATCTCACAGTCAGTCATTTCCTCTACAACGCAAAGCACTTTGCACAAACAGCTCTTTGGACCTGTATGGTATTGCATTATAATTATTTATGTATCTGTCTCTCCCCGTACACACCGACCTCCTTGATGCACAAATTGTGGCTTACTTTGTATCTGTACCAAAAACTGGATCCTACCTCACACAAGTAGGTAACAAACTTAGGACCTATTAAGTGCTCAATAGTTTTTGAGGGATGAACTAAAGTGAATTAAGAGTCTGCTTCAGCAGTATTAGCATTATGACTACCTGTTGAGTTTCCTACGGGTAAGCATTGTGCTAGACGTTGTATACACCCAATCCTGATTTGGTAACAGCTCGGGTTGCTGTAACAAATGTATTACACACTGGGCAGCTCAAACAACCAACATTTATTTCTCACAGCTCTGGAGGCTGGAAGTCCAAGACCAGGCGGCCAGTGTAGTTGGGTTCTTGGTGAAGGCCCTCTTCCTGGTTTATAGATGGCCCTCTCCTCATTGTATCCTCACATGCTGAAGAGCAGAGAGAGAAAGGAAGCAAGCTCTCTCATGTGTGTCTGTTTATAAGAGCGCTAATCCCATCATGAGAGCTCCATCCTCACCACCTGTTACTGCCCAAAGGCCCTGCCTCCTAATAGTGTCACCTTAGGTGATAGGATTTTCATATATAAATTTTGGGGAGACACAAACAATCAGCTCATAACAGTAGATGATACTATTGCCATTTTACAGACAAGAAAGCTGGGACTCAGTCTCAAAGACTGTACAGTCAGGAGGATGTAAAACCAGGAATCAGTCCTAGTTTATCTGATACTAAAAGCTTTCAATTCCATCAAACTGCTCTCCTGATTCTGTTTATGTTCTCATCCTAAGATATAGGAGTTTAATCATTGCCAACTCAGATTTAATACTGCAGTGACGAAAATAGAGAAAATAAAGATTGGTAATTTTATTGTGATATTTACTATTTATTAATGTGACTTTTTTTTTTGGTAAGGGAGATTGGCCCTGAGCTAACATCTGTTGCCAATCTTCCTCTTTTTGCTTGAGGAAGCTTGAGGATTGTCACTGAGCTAACATCTCTGCCAGTCTTCCTCCATTTTGTATGTGGGATGCTGCCACAGTGTGGCTTGACGAGTGGTGTGTAAATCTGCGCCCAGGATCCATAATGTGACTCTTTTTAAAAAATGAAGCAAATTATCTTTCTGGAGAGTAAAATGATACAAAAGGAAAAAAATGGCTTATATAATTCAGATTTGATCAAAACTTACCTGGTTTATAGGACAAAATATGCAAATTATACTCAGTTTGAAAGTAAGCTCAGCTAGGAATATGCAAAGAACTCCCAAACACTAATTCCACCGAGACAGAGAGAAATACCAAAAAGTCCCAGAGTGTCATAAAGTTTCACAGAAATTCTCACACAGGTAATAAAATATGGAAGTCTATTTTGCACTTGAATTATTTAAATTATAGTACATGTTTTAGAACATGAGAGCCCAAAGAGCCTCATGTGCCTTTCACTTCAGAATATTCTCCTTCCCTAAATCAAATGCAGTTGAAGGTCCAGGGCCCATGTTGGGCTTGCCCAAGTCAGAATCTCAGAGGGTCTCTGATGTGAATCCTACATTCTGAGTTGCACAAGAGAATCATGAAAACATCCTTCCTTGGCAAAAGCTGAGGTGTGCAAGGCCAGAGTAGGGGCTCTCTGCATTCTGGAGAGCAGAAGATCTGAGCACTTTTTTAGATCTGGGAAGGTGTAAAGGTCCTGTTTCTTTATTCTTATCTTCTGGGCCCTCATAGGAGCATCAAGTTCAGCCTCAACAAATGAAAGGATTCCAACTACTCAGTGATCAAAACACTCAATTGCTGGTCTTGTTCCTGTGACAGTAACTTGATTGTACCTGGGAGATAAGCAGAAGTAACAGCAGCAGCAGCGAGTATTTTTCAGAACAAGGAATGGTTGTAAGGATTGGTGTCCCTGAATAGGTCCTTAACAGATAAAGTATTTATTTAATTAACTTGATCCAAGTGGCCAGCTAAATCAGATGATTTGGTAAAATACCTAAAGCCAGTAAAACACAAGGTCTTGAATTATGTAGCTTGGAAGTTGACATCCAAAAGCGCAGATAATTTGCAAATCTTCACTTCATTTGATGCCTCATAGCCGTATCTTGAGGTTTACGGGCAAAAGGAGCAGTAGTTGGTTCGTTATATAACTCAAGGCTTAAGGAAGAGGCCAGACTGGCAAAATTGGAATTAACTCTGTGGGCACAACCTCTGAAAGAAGGGCGCTTAAATCTGATCCGCTAATCTGCCAAAACTGCTGGACTCTGAACTAACCTTCAGGTGCTTACCAGGTTTAACTATTTTAAGATCCAACAATTTCTATTTAGACTAAATAAGATCAGGCGGATTCTCTGACATAACTGCTGGAGACATCTGAATAGAATTTATCCTGGTGAGTTTTTAAAACTTTGAATAGGAAACAGGAACAGCAAGAGTTACTAGCTGTGTTACTAAATTCAACTGTAATCCCGGAAATCTTATCTTTACTTTTAACTTTTATTTGCTGACTATTAACCAGAGCTTTAAATCTTTTCCTAAAATCAACTCTCCTGCTAAGACATGGATGCTGAGGGTGTCGGGTAAGTTAGGAGCGGTCAGGATTTGGGGTTGGCCATGTGGGAATGAGGCTGGCTGATATGGTAAATCAGAAAGGCAAGAGATCATGTTCAGAGGGTCAGCCAGGAAGCGGAAGGACAATATGAAAAATTCAGAGTCTAGAATTGCAGCTTGTAGGGATAAGAATGCCAGGCTGAGAGATTGGGATGAAAAGGGTCAGAGACCCAGCAGGGATGGAAAATAAGACAGTCAGGTACTTAACCTTATGAGCACGTGCAGCAGGAGGCTAGAATCTGAAGCACAGAGTCTAAATAGTTGTAGATCATTATTAGTAGTGGATATTCTTAGCTATTGTTATTGGTATTATATTTAATCTACTAAGGCAGAGATTCTTACAGAGCTCTTGTAAGGCCTGAAATGTTGTTAAAATACTGGGCTTGAATGAAGGGGCAGCTAGAGGCAAGTGAGACCTGCATGGAGTAGGAGAATGAGGGATAGGGAGCCGGGCAGATTTCCTACCTACAGGATTCCAGAAGGAAGTGGGCTTAGGTTTGCACCCAGCTCCATCGTGTATGCCTGTATGATTAAGCTAAAGCCATTTAATCTCTCATAATGTTTAATATATATAGTTGCTATGGTAATAAACAAAATAACATATATACCATGTCTGATTTAGAGTAGCCACTCAGTAAATGTTAACTTCCATCCTTCCTCATCTAGCACTTAAGCGTACCTTACTTATGGCGTACTTACTGACAGCACTAAGTGTATTCTTGTACCTCCCACTGGACTCTTTTTCCCTTGATGATAGGAAATGTGTGTTGTCTTTGTATCACCAGTATATGCCTTGCACATAGTAGGTGATTTAAAATGTATTCCACAAACATGGCATATCTGGAAAATATTCTCCTCTTAAAAAGACACGAGGTAGACATGAAAACATCTAAAATTTAAGACATTCAAAAATTTATCAAGGAGTTAAAAAAACCCATATATACATTACTTATATTTTCTATAATAGATGTCAATGAGATTTATTTTTAAAAAAAGACTGATGGAGCTCTCTATGGTAGGAATCAGAAACGTGGTGTAAAGTCAGTTAAAATGGACTGAAATGGACTTACTGTCAACTATAGTAGTTGAAAATACTAGACACTTGTTTTCCCAGCCTCTTTTGCCACTGATGTGGAATATCCCCAGTCACTGACTTTGTTAAGAATTCACTCTGAGGCAGTAGGAACTTCAGGAAGCTAGCATTGCTGGGACTAGCAGTGGTCCTGGGTCAAGGTCCAACACCAGTGCTGGGCACATTGGGGGCACAGTGGTGTCTTCCACAGACGGATCTGTTGTGCAGATTGATTTTGGACATTCTCTCTCAATCTTTCATCAACCTTCCCTGGAGATTCTGGGAGCAATCAATAATATCCTTCCAAAATATTCAATTCTACTTGCAACAGAACAAGAATAGACTTTAAATATCTTCTCACCCACGGTGCTCAGAATATATTGTTTCTTTTCT
The DNA here is from genome assembly GCF_021613505.1 of Equus quagga. Classification (NCBI taxonomy): domain Eukaryota; kingdom Metazoa; phylum Chordata; class Mammalia; order Perissodactyla; family Equidae; genus Equus; species Equus quagga. The sequence goes on from NC_060269.1 coordinate 8,314,897, forward strand.
TTACATTTTACCATGATGATGATGACAGAGTAAAGGAAAAGATGCTGGCATGAGGGACATCTTGCTGTGGGGAGGAAAGTTTTATGTTAGCACTTAAAATCAATTAAAACTTATTTCTAATAATATTAACAGAGACAACAAACAGCAATAGCAAAGAGAGAGACTGTGTATAATAGATAAAAAAAATTGAAGAGGTAATTGCAATTTGCTGTCAAAAATGTTGAGTTTGGTACTCTAGGAGTTAAGTACTGCTGGTTAGGATGAGGGTGGATTCAGAGAGGGAGAAGAGTCGGATGTAGCTGATCACACTAGCACTGCTCTGTCTTCAGTAAGGTTTCTGGCTACTCCCAGAAAATACCCACATCCATTTATTCCAGCAATGCTGCCCTTCTGTGTCATCAAATCTTCACTCTCTACTGGATCATCCAAATCAGTATACACATACACGGTAGTATTTCTTACCTTAAACAGACAAACAAACTGCCTGTTTTTACATCTTCTTCTGTCCATATTATACCCCGTTTGTAGAAAAACTCAAGGAAGAATTGCCTGTACTCATCTCTAGCTGCTATCTTTCCATTCTCTCTTGAACCCACTTCACAAGTCTTTCTTCCCCATTCAAGTGAAACTACTTTTGTGAAGGCCACTTGTGACCTTCTTGTGGCTCAATCTAACAGTCAGTTTTTAGTCCTAAAATTACTTGATCTCTCATCAGAATTTGGCCCAGTTAATTGGTCTTTTTCTGAAGCACTTTCGTCACCTGGACTTTAGGACAACACTCCCTCTCCCACCTCGCTCGTCATTCTTTTCCTTTCTCATGTAGGTTCGTCTTCGTTTCTCAGTCCCTAAATTTTGCAATCTCTTAAAGCTCAGTCCTTGGAAACACCACTGTTCTTTCATTTTACTCACTCCTTAAGTGATCTTAATCCAATTTTATGTCTTTAAATGATATCTATACAGGATAGACTCCAAAATTCGTAACTCCAGCCTAGACTTTTCTCCTGAACTTCACTTTTACATATTCAATTACCCACTTAACATCTCCACTTGGATTAGAATAGACATCTTAAACTTTACTTTTCTCAAACCAGATTCCTGATTCCCCTACCCTAAACACTCAAATCAGCTCTTTCGGTAGTCTTCTCCCTAAGTCTCCATGAGTCTATAATGACTCTACAAGTCATTATATAGTTAATGAAAACTCCATCTTTGCAATTTCTCAAGGCAAAATTCCAAAGTCTTCCTTGCTTCTTTTCCATATCCCACATCCACTTCATGAGCAAATTTTGTTGGTTATACCTCAATCTGTCGAATTCTCAGTATCTCCATTGCTACCATTCTGGTTCAAGACACCAACTCTTGCCTCAATTACTGTAAGAATCTCTAACCGGTCTCCCTGCTTCTACTCTAGACACCTAGAGTTTATTTCCATCCAGCAGTTGGTGTGAATTTTAAAGAACATGTCAGTTTATGTCATTCCTTTCTGCACCTGGTAAAATCTGAAGCCTGTTCTCTGACCCTCAAAGCCCTACTCCGTCTGCTCCTGCCACTCCCCTGACTCCAGCTACTCTCACTCTATACCTTGTTCGCCATGCTCCTGCCACACTGGCCTCTTGTTTCTTCCTGCCTCTGCACTTGTCATTCCCTCTACACAAGACATAGGGAGCCAAAGCATGGTTTTCCTCCCTCATTTCCTTCTTGTCTCTGTTTCAGTATCATTATTGTGAGGCATTAAATCCTTCCCAGACCCGACCTGTTCAGGAAGCTCTCTAGGGTACTGGACTGTAGTCCTCCCTGGCTTACAGGCTTAGAGCCTAGGCCTCAGAAGCTGATCTACTACCTGCCTTGCAACTTATCTTTCCTGACTCCAGGTAATCTCTACATCTAGTTGCCAGCCCAAGCCGTGGCCCAGCCTATCTTTGACCACAATTAAAACCAGCTGCCCACTGGAGTAGTTCCTCAAATTGGCAGCTCAGTTCTCTGGCCTGTTTCCCCATTTTGCTGTGATTATTACTATCCCTTTGAACTCTGCTGATGAAAGAGGGACACCTGTAGAGGTTGCAGGCCAGGCAGCGGTGATAGGATAGACAGAGAACCAGATGTGCCAACTGACAAGGTTTGGCTCCTAGGCATCGGATAGATTCTAATCCTCCCCTAGAATTTCTTTTGCAAATCAAGTGAATTGTACTATCCAAGAAATAACCTCTTTACTTTGACATAATTCAAATAACATAACTATATTTCTTATAAATATGAAGGAGAATTTATAGCATCAGGAATTGGGCAAAAGTAGAAAATTACTTTATTATTTAAGAAGAGAAAAGTTTAATCACTTTTCAATAGATACTAAATTAAAGCCTGATGATTCAGTTAGTATTCCCAGTTATATAAACTTAGAAGTGGCATTGACAGGTGCATTAAATTGGAAGGTCTATTGGTGTTCATAGCGATTTTAAGTTTAAAGATCATGAGCCAAATGGAAAGTCAGAATGATAAAGGTTTAAAAAAAATGTTGGTCAGGAAGACAAGTTTCAAGAAAATTAGATGAAATAAATTCAGATATTTTTATGCCCCAAATACCTTCACCATTATTGTTTGAATAACCATTTAAATGGTCTTTTCTGTGGCCGTTATTTTTCCTCTCCCCTCCCTTCTGAAACATGCCACTGCCTTGCTTAAAAGCATCTACTGCCCTCCAGCTCCCAGAATCAAGCCCAAATCCATTGTATGGCATGTAGACTCCTACTTTTTTTTTTTTGAAGATTTTATTTTTTTCCTTTTTCTCCCCAAAGCCACCCGGTACATAGTTGTATATTCTTCGTTGTGGGTCCTTCTAGTTGTGGCATATGGGACGCTGCCTCAGCATGGTTTGATGAGCAGTGCCATGTCCGTGCCCAGGATTCGAACCAACGAAACACTGGGCCTCCTGCAGCAGAGCGCGTGAACTTAACCACTTGTCCACGGGGCCAGCCCCTAGATCCTACTTTTTAAAATTCATCCCTGACCACCTGTCCACTTCTGTACTTTCAGCTGTAAATTGGGGTTCCCTAGCTGTCCAAACAGCTTTGTTCTTCCAGGCCTTTACTTGGGTTATTTTCCCATCTGGCAACGTCTTCATCCTCCTTTCCTGGCTGGGAGAATCCTGCATATTTTTAAAATCCAGATCAAAATTCACTCCCTATGAAAGGTAGTTACTCTCACTCAAGCAAGATTTTAAAAAGCTTTTCTCATTGACCACGGTGAATGACAGTAAAGGTATTAAAACATATACATAAGGCCAGTATTTGCAACAGAAAGGACACATGGCATGCTTACATAGAGATTCTCAATTCAAAAGCTTAAGTCATTTTATAAATGTAAAGAATGAATTGTCTTTACCTCCAGAGTAGAAAAAGAAAATGAAGTTAAATGTGATGATATGATCAAACATAACTCACATAAACGCCATTGGGTGTTTATCACACCAGTAGCCCCTAGGAATACATTGTGCTTATCCAAACATTTGCAAGGGCTCGAAACAAACTAAGAACATTGAAGCAATTCTTTGTTTTTGGAAGTGTTCAAAAATATTTGCAAGATGCATTGGACAAAGAGTTTTGTTGTGTGTTTAACAGATCTCGGACACACCCAACATTTTTTCAGGAGTGTCATATAGGTCAAGGACACATTGGTAGAACTGGACAGTTATGCTACACTCTTCTTTGAAAACTGGCAGTTAATGTGAACTGAGGTTGCTGCTCACGTGGCCAAAGATGAAGAATCCTGAGAATTTCTTGGGCAGCTGGGTAATAAATCCAGCAACCAACCCAAGTTCTTCTTTGTCTGGATGACTCTTATCTTATAGCCAGAGTTACAAAAAGCCAAACACGTAAATAATAGGCCTGCTTCCTGTGTGCACTGGTAGGTTTTGGTTGGCTGGCCGACAGACCTCTCTGGCAAAAGCCAGACCTCTTATGTTCTAGGAAAGGGAAATGTTGTTGATGGCTGGCCCACAGGCCCTGATTCAGAAAAGGTCTGAGTCATGATGGATACATTTTAAAAAAATTTATACCGGCATTGGAGCCATCTAATTCAAAACTGTAAAAAAAGGAAGCAGAAAAACAAAAAGATAGCTTTAAGGGCATTTGTTACCTTGGACATACGAGGCATTATATATCTGTTGCTTTTCTTGTTCAAAGAAAAAGCCCATTAGACAAAACCATGACAATAGAAAGGAAATCTGACCTGATTTGATGAGCTTATTGGTAGTTTTCATTTTAGATGATATTTTTTACAATGGACTTATAAAAAACATCAGAAGATATACAGAGCTTTAGGTAGGATTATTTCTGTTAAATTTAATGGCTATGTTTTATGATTCAGAATATAAGCATCTTAATCATTGTAATAAATATTTGTAATAATCATTGTAATAATTATTGCAATAAGTATTTGTAATAACATACAGTTTAGCTCATTTTTTTACTTTCCCTTCCCAGTTTTATTCATCAGTCTTAAATTATATTCTTAGGTACTGTATGTCTGTAAATATTCAAAGCTATCTTATATGCATTACATATTTTAAATACTATTGTTTAGCAATGTTATTCTAGAATTTTAATTAAAAATATAAAATATCTTCAAAAAGTCTAGAAAAGTGGGTATTTATAAGTTAAAAAACCATATTGCTTAGGAAAGAAAAAAACTAAATAAATAAAGGCATGATGGGGTCCAACTGCTTTTGGGTAGACATGACAGCAAGAAACATCAATCAGTACATCAAAATAAATGGAATTAAATTTAAATCTAATAGTCAATGGTTTAATGGAAAAAATAACTATGGCACTAGAATATATAAAAAGAGCCATAGCATGAAGGAGCTATTAGTTTCTATTTTTATGATGACTGTTAATCAGGTTTTATACTAGAGTCATGATAGATTTGGGTTCTGAAATTTCTTTGTAATATGAAGAATTTGCAATGAGATTCAAAGAACAATCCATTTACAGCTTAATTTTGAGGAAAAATTTCTTGGGTTAAATACCACAACCAAATGGGTCCAGAAGTGAGACGGGGCTGGTTGCCTAGATCTGATACAGCAGCTCCCTCCTTTATAGCTAATAAGATTCCTTCTATTGCAGGCATTTCTGGTTCCTCTAGTATTTAAAAGTGTAGATGTTAGGAGGGTCACTTCAAACTTCTAGAGATCAGAGATTATATTACTTACTCAGTTACTTGAAATATTTTTTTATTGAATTCTAAGTGCTTTGCAAAATCAATAAAACTTGCTCATTAACTAACCAACTAGCAATACTGAATGCCTCTTGAGGGCCCTATACTCTGCAGTGGAGCATACTCTGTATTAGTTATCTATTGCTGAGTAACAAATAATCCCCAAATTTCATAGCTTAAAATAACAAAGATTTGGTATGTTCTAGTTTCTGTGGGTCAGGCATCTGTGGGTGGCTCGGCTGTGTGCTTTTACCACAAAGTCTCTAATGAGACTGTAATCAGAATGGAAGCCAGGGCTGTGATCTCTTCTGAAGGCCTTACTGGGGGACGATGCAATTTCAAGTTCACTTGTGTGATTGTTGGCAGGATTCAGTCCTTTGTAGACTTTTGGACTGAAGTCTCAGTTCCTTAATGGCTTTTGGCTGATGACCTCCCTCAGTTCATTGGCATATGAGCCTCTCCATAGGGCAGCTCACAACCTAGCAGTTGCTTCTGTCAGGATAAATGAATAGGTGAGCATGAGAGGGCATCAAGACAGAAGCCACGGTTTCTTTGTAACCTAACCTTGAAAGTATCATATCATTATTTTTGCCATATTCTATTTATTAGAAATGAGTCACTAGGTTTAGCCCACACTCAAGAGGAGCGTATATTACACAAGGGCATGAATACCAGGAGGTGAGGATTGTTGGGGACCATCTTAGAGGTTACTTACCACATGGCCATTCATAAATGAGGAAACACTCAGAGTTTTAGTAACATTTTAAAGCAAAACAGACAGTAAATTTAGGAATTAGAATCGAAATTGAGGTCTGACTAATTTCAAAGCCCAGAGCATTTCCATTGTAACACATTACACCCCTGTGGTAATGAAAGAGTGAGTTCAAGTGACCTCATAAAGCACAAGGACAAGTCAAAGCATCAGTGTTAAAAAGAACTTTTTAAAGGAGCTGGGCTGTAACTTAAGAAGTCAGCCCAGAGAAAAATGTATTATTTTTCTTTGTAAAATATAAAAAAATCAAATGTATCAGGATGACATAATATATAAACATTTCAAATGAATCCTATAGATAAATATTAGAATTTAGTAAATGAATCTTAAAAGTTTGTCCAAAAATTTAAAAAATCAATTGAATTCTAATTCCCAGAAAAAAAAAGTTAAGAAAAGAAAATTAAAGTACAACAGTATTTAGAGAGACATAAAAATCAAACACCTAGGAATACATATAACGAAATACGCAAACCTATACTAAGGAAACTAACAAAACCTTGTTGAGAGAAATTCAACAGGACCAAAGTAAATGGAGGGGTATACCATGCTCATGGTTTGGAAGACTCTATATTGTAAAGAAGCTAATTGTTTCCAGATTGATTTATAGGTTAAATGCATTCCAAATCATAATTCCAGTGCTTTGTGAGTGTGTGTGTGTGTGTGTGCGTGTGAGTGCAAATTGAACAACTGAAATAAAATTTTTAGGTAAATATGAAGGACCAAGAATGGCCACGGCAACCTGGAAGGAGGAGAATAAGTTGGAGGATTTACCCTCAATATGGAATTCATAAACCACATGTTGCATTGGTCCAAGGTTAGACATATAATCAAAGGTACAAGCCCCCAGATAGACCCACACATATATAGTCACTTAGTTTTTAATAATGTTGGCATTTCAGAGCAATGGATAAAGAAGCGTCTTCAGCCGATGGGACTCGGTCCTTTGGATGTCCACATGAAACAAAGTGAATCACACCATACACAGGTATCAATTTTTAAGTCTAAACATGAATGATAAAACATTAATCGTTTAGAGGAAAGCATAGGAAAACGTCTTCATGAATTTGGAATAAGCAAAGATTTCTTTAAAGGGGTACCAAAAGCACTAATCGTAAAGGATATATTATTGAATTGGACTACATTAGAATTAGAAATAGTTTTTAATCAAAAGACACCACCAGGAAATGAAAAGACAAACCACTAAGTGGGAAAGATATTTATAACATTTATAAGTGACAAAAGACTTGTATCCAGGACATATAATGAATTCCTTACCAATAAAGGTGAGTGCAAAAGACAGCCCAATTTAAAAAATGGGCAAGAGAATTAAGCAGGCACTGCAGAATGTGATACCCTCATAGCAAATAAACAGGTGAAAAAAAGAATTAACTTCATTGGTAATCAGAAAAAGCAAATTAAAACAAGGAGATATAACCACACACCTGTAGGATGATTAAAATTAAACAAAATTAAACTGTCAGTCACAAGCATTGGCAAGGATGTGAAGTTGGTGGGATCGTACTGCAGTGCAATCACTTTTGGAAAGCCTTTGGCATTGTCTACTGATGGTGAACATATACCACCCTATCACCTACAAATCCTCGGTTTACACCAAACCGAACTGGAGCAGAATAAATGCCCACGAATGCCCTTATCAGTATAATTTTAATAGCCCCAAACTGAAACAATCCAAATATCCATAAGCAGTAGAATGAATAATAAACACGAGACAGCAATGAAAAAGACTAAACTACTGCTATTTAAAACAACGTAGATGATTCTAAAAACATCCCATCGAAGCCAGATATAAAAGAATAAAATATAAAAGTACTATGTGATTGCATCCATGTAAAGTTCAGTAAGAGGTGCTGGTATTGGGAGAAAAGATGACTTAGTTAATAGATATCTAGTAAGATATTTAAGAGGTCCGGTTTCTAAGCAGACAGAAGAAAAATTAGTTCCACTAGGAAAAAGTATGTTATGGAAAACAAATCGAATTAATGAATTGAAGAAAATTAGTTTGATAAAAAAAATTTTTAAAAAATTCCTCGTCATTTAAGTAGTTATTCAGAGTTTTGCCTCTTCTAAACAATAGTATTTTAAACTTTGTTGTCCTCTCTCCTCTGTAGTGAGTGGTAAATTTTTTATCCACACAGACAAGTCTGATGAGTACACTTGGAGATTAAAAAAATATCTAAAGTGTTTGAAAGCTACAAATTAAATGAAGTGAATATTCTAAAATAAATTTTACACTAGCTTTTAATGACAATTATATAGTCCTAAGGTTTGAGAGCAAACCTCTTAGTAAATTCCACCAATGCAAGACATGGACAGGACATAGAAATGGTTACAATGACTAGTACCCAACATCATCTTTTGTGCATCTATAATGGGTGATCTATGGGGTGGCTGTTTATTATGGAAAATTTAATTAATTTATAGACAGAAAACTAGGTGCTGGAAATGTTCTATCATATTTTAAATATTTCTGAAAATAAACTTCTTTAATTAGAATGTAAAATAATTGCAATTTAGTAACCTGATTTTATAACACCTTTATAACTCTTCCTACATGAAAATTTATCCTCTGGCTTAACGAAAGGAAAAAAGTATTTAATCGCTAGCAATTTAAAACTCCTATTTGCATATGGCATTTTATCTGAGCAAGGATGACATGATTGTGCACATAATTATTGTTTAGGATCCTGCAGAGCATCCTAAAACTAAGGGCATACGTAATTCCTAATGTAGAGTCAAAGACGGTGGCAGGGAAAACATTCTCTGTTGTAGTCATCTTGAGTCTAGCTAAACAGAGTAAAGGAGCCTCTTATCTCTTCTGCATCTTATTTCCAAATATGAGTAGTTCCTTTTCATGAAAACACTGACATAATTAAGAAGAGTACGTAACTTTGATGTGTTTTATTTGTTTTATGAATATACGCAATGCAGCAGAATAAGCTGTCTGTCAGATATAGACCAGATCCACATTATCCTTCAAGTCTATGTCCATATAACTGACTAACGTTGTGTTTATTAGGTGAATGTCAGGCGTGGACTGAGGTAGAGTCTGACACCTGGCCTCTGATCTTGACCATCACCTGGCTATGTTGACCTGTGCAAATCAATTAACATCCCTGAACCCTATTTTTCTCATATATGAAATGAAGGTGTCGGGCTCATTTAAACAACGAAAAGTTTTCCTCTTACTTTATAAAATTATCTGGCAGCCATGTGATGAGCAATCTTTACAACTAAAAGGGCAAAAACTAGATGGAGGCCCACAGCTTGCTAGAGCCCTGTAGGAAAATGGAGAGAGCGTTAAAGTATTGGACCCGAACCAGGAAAAAGAGCGAATCCCAGCTCTGTTGTTACTACCTTGGGAGTGTCGAGAAAGTCACTACTCTTTTTTAAAGTTTAATTTTGTTCTCTTTAAAATTTCTACTTCTAGGAGCACTCACTGTACGTATCATAGCGAAGGCTCTCCAAATTGTAAGCTGAACCTTAGTACAACATACTTAAAAGTGAGAAAATTTGCTTATTCTTTTGTTATTTTTTCCCCAAAGGATTTTTAGGAATTTGTGTCTTTCTTACTAGCTTTTCCCCTCTTTACCAGCTTACTTTACAGTCATGGATAAGAACCAGAGACTGCGCTCCTTTGATCTGAATCTCTAAATCTTCACATGTCCGTATTTGGTGACTATGTCTGGTCCCTAACTTCTTTTCCCCGTGTAACACCATATTCAGTGATGTGCAACATTTTAGCTTCTCCATTTTTCTCCTGTAGCAGCCTCAGGACTGCTATGACATGTGGTTTGTATAATGTGACCTGTGAAATATTCAGTGCACATTTAAAAAATTAAAAGAAAACTTCTAATGGAAAGCATATTGGATGAATTAACCAGCAGAAATCTGCAGCGAGTGTGCTGGAACACAGGATTGTAGCAAGGGGAGTTGTTGGAATTGCTGCTTTGGTTTGGGAGATTGATTGCCCTGCCTCTGGACAACCACAGTCTCTGTCTCTTATTTAAATTCTTGTGAGGTAATGTTATCGGTGTCACTCAGCCAATAGACTGGATGCCCTCCAGTCGGAGTCCAACACTGGAAAAACACTGTGGTCTGGGTGGTGGAGTTAAATAACAGAAATATGGCCGTCTGGGATGCCCCAAAACAATGGGTGTAATGTCGTTCAGCAGAAGCCAGGAATGGGAGCATATTCTCTGAGGAAAGAGTTCAGCAAGGGTAGCATGTCTTTTTTAAAAAATTATTTTATTAAGGTCATATTAGCTTATAATATTGTATACCTTTCAGGTGTACATTATTATATGTCAGTTTCTGTAGAGACTGCATCGTGTTCACCACCCATTGTCTAGTTTTTATCCATCACCATACATATGTGCCCCTTTACCCCTTTTGCTCTCTTCCGACGCATTCCCTTCTGGTAAGCACTAATCTGTTCTCCTTATCTATGAGTTTGTTTATTTATCTTCCACAAGTACATGAAATCATGTGGTATTTGTCTTTCTCTGTCTGACTTATTTCGCTAACATCATATCCTCAAGGTCCATCCATGTTGTTGTTGCAAATGACATAATTTTGTCTTTTTTTTGAGGTTCAGTAGTATTCCATTATATATATATATATATATACACCACATCTTCTTTATCCATTCATCCGTTAATGGGCATTTGGGTTGCTTCTATGTCTTGGCTATTGCGAATAATGCTGCAATGAATATAGGGGTGCATGTATCTTTTTGAATTGTTGATTTCATGTCCTCTGGATAAATAAGGGGTAGCGTATCTTAATGTGCCCACTGTCATGCAGTAGAATCTGAAGACAAAAGGCACGTATGCTTTGCCCAAAGCTGAAAAAATAAGAATGCTAGGAATTGGTAACTGTACAATATCTGTGATCTCCAGATTGCAAATTTCAACTCTAAGACTGCATGTTTTTAGAGTTTAGACAGCAAATTATTACCTATTCTAACCATTCTGTGTTATGACACTATGTGCCTTTATTGATTATATTTTTCCCATTTAGTTCAGTTCTTCATGTAAGATATTGAACATATATGCATATATTTCTAACTTCAAATTTATCTGTCTTTAAAATCTTCTGTTTTTTTTCTGAAGGACTTGTAATTTTGAAAAATCATAAAGTACTTAGAATTTAAAAAGACACAGCTAAAACTCAAGTGAATTAAATATATCTTAATCATTCCTTAAACCAAAGTTCAATTTAAGGTAATATTCTAAGTGGAATATATTACTTATTTTGATAATTTTACCGGTTTCTGTAGATATGCTCTTCCAGCATCTCTTTGAATTCAAAATCCAAGGCAATGAAATGAAGGAGACTTCTTTTCCTAGGATAGCTGCCTTATTATACACTGTGCATGGTATCACCAAAATGTTGCCTTCCTTTAGATGAGTTTAGAACTGACCTAAATAACTCAAATCAAAAAGTTGAATAAATTCTTTTCTGAAAGCTTCCAGCTGCCAACTATGGCAGTCTTTCCCCCCTACTGTTGCTTTTAAAAAGGGAAGTATAAAAAAGTCTTAGAGGGAAGGAAGAAAGGTTGTGAGAAGACAGGGAGGCCGCTGCTCTTGTGAGCTTGGGTGGCACTACCCTTCCCCACCCTGGGTCGTGCTCTGAAGCAGGACCAATGGTGAAATGTCACATCACCGGGGAACTGGACTGTGCATGTCACTGCTTGAGAGCCTTGGCCAGTCCCCAAGTTGGCATTATTATCTTAGAGAGGCATTCCTGGGCATGGAGGTGCCTCATCTGCTGCCCCAGGTTTGCAGCTGCAGTCCCCCCGCCTCCCCCACTGTTGTCCTTGAAAAGAAACGGTTGTTCTGAAAACCACCAATAAGCATGATGTTCCAGGAAATATTTTATTTTCACTCATGTCCTTTAAAAAAAGTCTTAAGGTGGATGACTTTAGAAAAAAGAGTTCTAATTTCATTAGAATAAATTATTTTAGGAACCAGACCTCATAGTGTCTGAATTCCTGCTATTAGTTATTATTATTATGGATACCAAGCTTTAAAATAAATTCTAATTTATTCCTTTTGTTGTTGTTGAATTTTGACAGAATTCTTTATGCCTGACTTTTTTAGGACAAAAAAAGAAAAAAAAAACCCTTGTCTGCCCTTAGAGTAATATATAACAAAAGGCTTTTCATGATTTTGAGAAATGGTGAGCATAAAATTCAAATTACAGCAGTTCTCATTATAATAGCACTGAATAATCACCTCATTAGTAGCGATTATCTGGATATTAATAGAAGTTCCTGACCCACAGATTCTTTTTGCAAATGTTTAGTATGATTTGCAACAATGTGCTACAAAATGTAGCTATGTATTTTTTTCACTTTGCCTTAGCGTTGAAGGAATGAATCCCATGATGATTTATAAGATACCCAATGATGTGAACTTTATTGACTGCCAGCAATCTTGTCTGGGACCTTCATTTCTCTTTTTACTTTTGAAACCATTCTGATGTGTTGTGAATAGGAATGTGTGTGTGTGTGTGTGTGTGTGTGTTTCTTCATCACTTATTTTCTTGTGTTGTATTTTTACCTGCTGAATCAAATTGCATACTGAAATGAGTAACAGCCGTAGCAGAATTGCTGTATTTTGGTGGTGAGTGATTTTGTATGTTATACATAGTTGGTGGTAACTATTTGATTGTATTATTGAAGTTTTCCCATATCAAATACTGAGAGGCAGAATTTCTTTTCCTCCTATTTTCTACTGCTTGTTTTTAAAAAACCCTCACTTTAGTAATCCAAATTTCTCTTTGTTCACTGCTTTGGTAGGAATAATTTGGTAAAAAACGTGAGCCAACATTTTGTCTACTAAAAACATTTTTCCCTTTTTATAGGCAATGATTTTTCTTAATTTAAATAATCAAGCCATTCAAGTGGATGCTTTTTTACATTGAGAGATAAAAATTAAAATACACCATTTGCTAGCTGAAAAAGATATTTTTAAATTCTTTATCCTCTACTCATAAAAGATAATTCTTTCTCCTTGACCAATATTTTAATACACTTCTTTATGATGTTACTACACATGACCTGAATTAAGTAAGAAATTCACAAAAAGAAAACAGCTAAGAAGTAAAAATATCTAGTTGTCCCATTTCTAATATATTTTAACACGTTATTTGCTAGAAGCAAAAGCCAAGAATCAAATCTTTCGTCTTTGAAAGTTGCTTAAAATGAAATGTTTTTATGAGTCAAATTAGTACTTCAAAAGGGACTGTGGAATGATTACATCATCCGTGAACCCTGGCGTCATCCCCACATTGGTCGAAATGAGTACCTATTGTGTGGAAAGTGTTCTGGGACAAACGTGTTGGAAAGATGCATTTCAGGGAGATAGCTGGCAGAGCGCTTAGTATTATATAATCAAGGCTTCTCTTTAAATGCATTTTTATTCTGCCAATTCTATCATATAAAATTTTAAATGTCTCTTTGCAGAACCAATTCATTATATTTCCCCTTATCCTTTCTTTGGGTATAAGATGACAAGAACATCAAAAGGCTCCAAAACGCCTGTTAAGGACCATGTCAAACACAGCCCTTGAGGTGGTTTTACTGAAGTTTAGATAATGTTCTGCCAACCTCAGAAATCACTCTGATTTAGGAGATCATAGCACGGCAGAGTAGTCTTTATTTATGATGACAAAATTCTCTGAGCTCTCTTTTCACACTTTCTGGTTTCTAGTTTCTCGTGATATTTTTGGAGAAAACCTAGGAAGAATAAAGTTCAACATAGGAAATCTGAAAGATGAGTCTTCATGGGAGCCTTTTAGAAAGGAACCAAGTCACTTCTGGAGGAAGACCTCGTCTGGACGGTTTGCAGATCAAGCCAGCCGGTCATAGGCTCTTTGTTTTCTTTTGTCCCAACAATGCAGGAAATATGAACCAATGCTGGCACTAATTCAGGAACAATTAGCAAAACATCAAACTGTTTAAGCATTCTATTGAAATAGGAAAGAGATTACACTGAAAGGAAGAGGTTACTGTGCCAGAGGAGAGTCCGCAAGGATATATCTTTGTGTATGCTTTGATATTTAACAAACTGCTTAGAAAGTGGCTTGAGCACTTTAGGGACTGTCTGTTAAATACATTTATAAATTAGATTGAATCATAGTTCTATTGATGCAGACAATTTGTCAGCATTTAAGAATTAAGACTTTTGGCACGGTTGTAATAAAAACACAGTTGCACCCTCTGAAGTGGAAAGTTACAACATCCAATCATTGATTTTCTGCCTCTTGTTGAAAAGAGACTGAAGTCTGAGGAAAGCTACAATCGAAACATCAGCTCTCAGGAAATAAGTTTAGCTTCTCCAAGGCATGAGCATGTATCACTCCAGGTCTGGGTTTTCTTATTTATTCTAATGTTTAAATATTCCTTTGTTAACTAAAAAATGGATATGTACTCAAGTACTCAAGAAGGCATGGAAAAATTGAGTGGAAACCAGATAGAAAATTAATATTCTTACAAAGAAGCAAGAGATGAAGCACAGGCTGCTCCTCATGCATTGATTAGTTACAGGAGTTGTGGCAAGACGTGCTTTGAATTTTTGGTTTTCCTAATATTTCCTAGTCTTCTATCATTTTCTCTGTATTCTTCCGGAAACACTTAAACAAACAGAAACAATATCAATAGAAAAGCTATTCAATCCCAAATTCTGGTTAGTCTGACAATGTTCCTTAATTCGGTATTTTCATCCCTAAAGAATGCAATATTAAACAATTTTCCTTTGTACAGCAAGTTTAAATTAGGGATTGGGATTCATAGGTAGCAGTACTATCTTCATTATGATTATTGGAATGTTTCAGAAGGGTCTGATATCCATTAGATAACATAAGGATAATTTCAGAAAAAATTAGTCCTCTTGATCCACAGAAATCTACATGTAGCTTTTTATAATGCTTACTATGTTGCTGCAATTTAATATTTGTTATTTTTTTTTAAATTAAAGCATTTGAAAAGAGGAATGAAGCTTCAATATGACTTTCCATTTCGTTCACTTTATATATGAAGAAAAACGAGGGCCCTCTCGACATTTGTTCTTGTCAAGAAAAGGAAAATTGAGGCATCATTCAAAATACACATGATTCCAACACTTGAAGCACTTGCTGAAGAACAACAACCATCTAAACAACCAACCAACTAGCTAAAAACTCTTTGTAATGACAAGAGATTTTCACATATTGAGGTATATGGAGCAACTATTCGAATTCAAAACTGATTCGGCTTGAATTATGGCCTATCAAACATACATTGTACATCTGCCTAATCATCAAAGTAAAGAATGCACTCTCTTAAGGTAAGAATGCATACTTCCCCTCCTATGTCCTATTGGTAAGGCCTGGATCAGTCCCTTTCCTGACATCAGGGTCATGTTGGCCTGCTAATTTGTAACTGAATACCTCTTGGAAATTTTGATGAAAATGTATCCTGGGTGTGTTTAATGTATGTTCTTTGTTCTAAAAAGATATAAAACTGTACTGAAACCCATCCTTCTCCAGAACGCCTGCTAAGTCCTTCCCGAGTTATAGTCCTCACTCTGGCTCATAATAAACTCACCCCAATTTTGATTTATAGGTTGGTTATGGATTACTTGAGTCCACAGTGAAGACGTTATAATGATTGTTTACTGCATCTGAACTTTTACACAAATAACTTCAACTCTCACCCCAGTTTCTTTAGCTGTAAAAGAGAAATAAAAATTAGGATGGAATCTAGTTCATTGGATCATTGTAAGGATTAAATGAGATAAGGTGGTAAAGTACGTACATGGTAAGTGCATTAGCTGTGATGATGATGATGATGGTGATTATGGAAGAGAAGGTATCTGGACTCTATATGAAGGCCCTCACCGCCATTTTCCCTTAATTCATTACTTTATTATGCTAATTAATGATACATTATAAGATTCTCTAAGAAGAGGTACTTACTTTATTCCCTCTCCTATCTTCCACAGTGTGTAACCCAAGTTCTGCCTACAATGGATGCTTAAATTAGAAATAAAAACATGGCTTTGTGCTGGCTTGAGATTCTGACCACCTTTCCTTGGTTTGGCTTCATCATCCATCTACCCTACAGCCTTTCTGTGTTTCTACTTTGTTATTATCTTGGCCATTTTTTCATACCTATTTTAAATTAATTCTATGTCAAATTTTAAAGGAAAAAAGTTTGCTCATCATATTTCCTATGTATGAGTATGTGTGACCCATTTGGCTGCAAGAAACATGTATGTTCTTTCATCAGAGTCAAGTGAAAGGAGCCGCAGTTGTCCGCATGAGAATGCATGGCATATGCAGGCCTAGGCTTGTTAAATGTTTATTCTTTGAATGATTTTTGTCTATCTGCAAAGCTGATTAAATTTAAATATTGAAAGAATAAATATTCTAAATATTTCATTAGCTCCTCGCTGTGCAAATGATACAAATGAAAAAGCTATGTCCTACCTGAAGTATAGGTATGGTAGTAGTAATTAAAAAAAAGAATTCAATGAAAATGTCCTTTTTAAACAAGAATTGATGTACCTTACCCTATGTACAATTTGACAGTAGATTATGAAAAATAACATTTTTATTCTAAATCCCAATATCAAATGCCCAATTTCTCTTGCTCTTCCTCTCTTATTCTCTAACTGGCCAAGAACAAGAATATCATGGGCTAAGAAGGAACATATCAGGGAGGAACTAGCCTGTGTTTTCACCAAAGGATAGTCAATCAACCATCAATAGTTTATTAACAGCAACAATAAACACAGGATAATATTTACTGGGTGCCTTCTGTGAGGAGAGCACAGTAAAATGTTAGGAGATAGAAATTTAATTTTCCTAAAAATTCAATGATATCATCCCCATGTACACATAGAGAAACTAAGGTGTAGATAGAGTAAGTAACTTGTCGAAGTTCGCGCACACTGTAAATTGATTTGAACCTGGACTGTGTACAAGGAGCAGGCCGTCTAGCAGTTGAGAGAAAATATGCACATAAAAAGATGCCACAAAGAGCCCAGGAGGATTTTGCTTGGCCGTGTCTCCATTGTTGGAAATACCTCCATCCAGGCCACTAAGACTAGGAAACTATATCGGACAATTCTTTTCTTCTTTCTTCTTTCAAAATATGTGTAAAATAAGGCTACAGTAAAGAATTAAATGGGAAATATTATATATTTAGTAAATATCTGTGAATTTTATGTGGAAATGATGATGCCTTCTAGGCAAATCTCAATGTAGAGAGGCATTGTAACATAATGGTTAAGAGCATGATCATAGAAGTCAGTCTGTCACCTATTAGCTTGAGCAAGTTACTTAACCTCTATGGGCATCAGTTTTCTAATACGTAAAATGGGTGTAATAATAATGCTTACTGATAGAGTTGTTGCACAATTAAGTGAGGTAGTAATACTTGTAAAACCCTCAGTATAGTGCTTGGGACATAATAAATACAGTCCTGTGTCACTTAATGACAGGATTCGTTCTGAGAAATGCGTCATTAGGCTGTTTCCTCATTGTGCAAACATCATAGGTTGTACTCATACAAACCTAGATGGTATAGCCCACTACACACCTAGGCTGTATGGTACTAGTCTTATGGGACCACCGTCATATATGCGATCCATTGTTGACCGAAATGCCATTATGAGGTGCATGACTGTATTCAATAAAAATTAGTTGTTGCTGTTGTGTTAACGTTATTACATCTAAGTAAATTATAGGAAACACAGAGTCTTGTTTTTCTTAGTATTTCTTCTCAGATTGTCAGAAACCATAGAGGATGCTCTTCTTTTAGACTTCCAGAACCAATATTTGGGATACGGGCATCTTAGTGACATTGCTCTTTTGTTTTCCTGTGGCTCATTTCCTTTCCTGGTTAACATCACTTTTCCTTTCTTCCCTTTTGCCACTGACCTATAATCCTCTCCCTCTTCCTGGGGGAAAAACAACCTAACAGCATTGACAACAACAACAGCTTCTTTCTGCTGCCCTTTCTTGCCCAGAGTCGTGCAGCAGAAACCTGGCCACGCTGGCCCTCTCCCGCCCCCTCAGGTTCCCCATAGTTCACACAGTGGTAACGGAGAAGTGCCTATGGGATATCCAATAAAGTACTGAAGCAAGCCAGCGAAGGGAGAAGTTAGTTCCAACTGGGACTTGTAAGAAAGGCTTCACGGGGAGATAGATCTGAGCAAAAATGGAAGGAAAGCCTCGTAGGAAGTGGACATAGCAGAAGAAGATGAACTGCGATACACAGCGCTCTTGATAGTTCCTTTGGAAAGAATCTTTTCCAGTAGTTGTCAGGCAATCCCACAGATTTTGAATGCTATGACTCTTCTAAATATTTTTGGAAAAATAATCAAGTGTTATTCCATATAGAAATTGTACGACTTATGGTCCTATCGACTTGGAATAGGTTTAGGGCTAACTCGGCAAATGGTTAAACGTTAATAGATATTACTATTACTTTTAATTAAATAATTAATGTTACTATACTATTAATAGCTATGCTATAAATAATATCACTAGTCTATTTTCCAATCACAAAGTGATTTTATGTAACATCTTATTTGATCTTTAAATAATGCCGTGGAAAAGTTAGGTATCTGAGCATCATTCTGCCATTTTATAATGAGGAAACAGAAGGCTACTGATTAAAGAAAGGACAAAAAAAAAATGCTTGCCTATTAAATGGCAGATCTATGATATAAATTTAGGTAGCCTGAACATGTACGGAGCCCTGTGGTGATTCAGACACTGTCCTGGACACTGGAGCTGGAACAGCGACCAAGATAGATGCGGTCCCTATGATCCTTGAGCTTAGGAACTGCTTGAAAGACAGAATATACACAAAAAGCAAATGAATACATAGGATGCATATAGATTGTGGTGAGGGCTACCCATGAAGGAAATACACAGCATGGTGGGAGAGAGAGTAACTGGAGAAGGCTGTTTATGGCAGGATGATTAGGTGATTTGGTGACATTGACCATACAGTTAAAAGATGAGAATGTACTGCCGTGTAACAGGCTAGGGGAAGTGCATTTCAGGCCAAACTGAAACTAGAAAGCCTTGGATATAAAAGAGGCTTGTTATTAAGGAACAGACAGCAAGCCACTGTGGATGGTTTTGTGGGGAGAGACGGAGATCAGTGGTTGGCATTTGGAGAGGAAACAGGAGCCAGCCACATGATGGACTAGATACAGTGGGCACATTTTAGAGGGTCAGTCCAGCTCACAGATGCATTCTTAACTGCATTCCAGACTCAACGCACAAGGGTAGACTCTTGGCAGCCACTTTATACATGACTCCACTCCCCGGCCACAGCTGAGCAGACCCTTCATTCATGCGACAAACATTCACTGAACACCTGCTATATGCACTGTGTAATAATAGGTAATAAAAACACACGCAGTTGCTGCCTTTATAGAGTTCTGCAGTTCCATGTGAGTTTGCCCAGACCCAGGCAGGGCCAGTTAGAGCTTCTTACCTGGGAGTTTGGAACTGGGACTAGAGAGGGATCAGTTTC
Organism: Equus quagga; assembly: GCF_021613505.1. Classification (NCBI taxonomy): domain Eukaryota; kingdom Metazoa; phylum Chordata; class Mammalia; order Perissodactyla; family Equidae; genus Equus; species Equus quagga. The sequence continues at coordinate 8,334,441 of NC_060269.1, forward strand.
TATGTGATTGGAGCTATAACATGCAAGCGGGAGCTGCTGGAAATCAAGTCCTGCCATGTTAACTGGGGAGTCCAGGAGTCCAGTCTGCACAGAGAAGAATGAAGCACACACAGAGAGATAATACTTTCATGATTACTGAAAGCTTTACGTTTATGGATTTTGGTCCTTCCAGAGGCGAGGCTGCATTTTGCCCTCTTGTTCTTTAAGAAACCCTATAAAACTGTAATATATTTCTCATTTTTCGAATACATTCTGAGCTATTTTGTTGTTGTTCCTTGCAGTAAAATAAATTTAATTAATACTCTAGACTGGATAACTAGGGCAGCACAAGCTTAGGGGAAGAAATAGGCTCCAGGCTCAGGCTTGAGAGTTAGGTGAAAATTTGTAACCATAGAGGGTAAGGAAACCTCTTCATATGGTTCAAACAGCCTTAGAGCGTTGTGTGGAGTGATATAACACTCAAAGAAATAGAAGAGGGGCTGGCCCAGGGGCGTAGTGGTTAAGTTTGCACGCTCTGCTTTGGTGGCATGGGGTTCGCAGGTTCAGATCCTGGGCGTGGACCTAACACTGCCATCAAGCCATGCTGTGGTAGCATCCCACATAAAATAAAGGAAGATTGACACAGATGTTAGCTCAGGGCCAATCTTCCTCACAGACACAAAAAGGAAAGAAATAGAAGAACCATTCCATTGATGATGATTATGTTGACGATGCTAATGATGATGAGAGGATGCCATATATTTGTTAGATTGGGAATAATGTGCTGAACCCTTTTGAAGCAGCTGTCAGGCTCCGAATTATTCCCTTATCTGTACTCAAAAACTCAGTCACAAGGTGAGCAGATTCCAGGGAGCCATATTTGAACAGGACGCCTCTCCGACATCCATACCTGATGGGATTGTTCACTCATTAAACAGGTATTTATTGAGCACCTACCATATATAGAGTGGTGAGCCACACAGACACAGTTTTTGCTCTCATGTGTCTTATAGCCTAGATGGGGTAGGCATCTGATCCAAGATCCTGTGCTTGATGCTTCAATGTAGATTCACTCTAATCTTCATGTTAATCCTTCCAAGTAAGTATTATTCTTCTTCTTTTACAGAGAAGGGAGCTGATTCTGCCTCCCTCCCCTCTAACACCCTGCAAGGAAGTTAGGATGGTAATGGTTGCAGAGCGAAGAAGAGCGAAAAGAGAATGCAGAATAGAGGTCGGCTCTAATTGTGTGCCCTACTTAAGTCTGTGCTCTTTCCATTTACATCATTCAAGTCCCACAAGCAGGAAACAGAAACATGCAGCTGTGATCCATGGGCCAGAAAACCATGACTCCTACTGCTCTAGGATAGGAGGCCTGGCCCTGGGAGGCTTCGATGCACAGCTGCACTGCCAAAGTCAGCTCAACTACTTCTCCATATTTGGGATGCTAAATTTTGCTGCAAAACCCTAAATACCTCCATAACCATGTTTTCTGGCAACAGCAAATTGAGAAGCCTAGAAACGACTTCCTCCTCACTTCTGCCTTCCACGTTTTGCATAAGTACATCATGTTGTCAGCACCTAATTTGCACTCAGAACCCTAACTGCAAAGGACTCTGCGGAATTGTAGCTTTCAGGTTGTCAGCCTGTGAATGATGCTGTAGCGAGAGGAGGGGATACCTCCTGAGCAACCCAGTCCTTAGTGTTTGCCCTTTCCTTAAATCATGGCACCTTTTGTACCTCAAGCTTGAATCTTCACTTGGAAATGCGATCCTTCATTTGGTAAGTCTGGATAAGCAGAAGGTTTGTCTGAGATCTTTTGGGGTTTGAGTTACCCCGTATTTTTTGCCACATAAGTTACTGCCCACAGCATTTAAAAGTAAGGTGGACTTTAAAAACAGATACCTATAAGCAGAGTGGAGAAATGACTGACTTACCTGGGAGTCAGAAACCTGAGGTTTGTGTGTATGCTTTTTCCCTCCAGGTTCCCAATAATTGCGTGTCACCTTCAACGAGATAGCTAACATCTCCGGACTTTTCAGTGTTTTCTCCACTATAACAGAAATAATGGTTCTCGTCACGTCTCTGCCTCTAGGGGTGTTGTCAGAATTAATGAGACACCAGGGTGAAAAGCTTTCCACTTTCTTTCCCTCAGAGAATGCTGGAATGTAAATAAAAGTAATATCTCTATTTTGTGAACACTTTTCCCTTCTGTATGTCTTAATAACCTTCAGAAAAGGTTTTTTGAAGCAGCAGCAATTATCGTAGATGTTACATATAATAAAGGAACCGTAGCTGCCAGGAGAAACAAAGGAAGAATGAAACCTTGAGTCAGAGGAAGTCTGCTCCTTGCTTACTCTAATGGCATCGGTAGGAGGGCTGGCATTATCACAAGGGAAACATTACTGTTCAGAGAGCATGTGAAAGTAGGAGGAGAAACGACTAATTAAAGTTGCCGTGCTGAAAGTAGAAAAAGAAAAGAGATGCTGACTGCCGACACGTTGCTGAAATGTTCTTAGGCATACTGGAGGGAGAAGACGAGAGCTGGAGGTCAAAATGTTCGTGCATTCGGGTTGAACTGCTCAAAGCAATGAGAATAATATCACTGCTCATCATACCCAACTGGAAGTTAAACTTTAATAAGATAAAAATGTTCTCAGCAATTTCTTTGATTAATTAATTAGCCAATGAATTGTCTGTTAACGTAGGCAACATGTTCTGTATCAATTCTGTCCCTTCAGTGCAATACAATCCTCTGTTTTTGTTTTTTTTTTTTTTTGAGGAAGATTAGCCCTGAGCTCACATCTGCCAGTCCTCCTCTTTTTGCTGAGGAAGACTGGCCTTGAGCTAACATCCGTGCCCACCTTCCTCTACTTTATATGTGGGACGCCTGCCACAGCATGGCTTGACAAGCGGTGCTAGGTCTCCACCCGGGATCCGAGCTGGTGAACCCTGCCTGGGCCACCGAGGCAGAATGTGCGAACTTAACCACTGCGCCACCAGGCCGGGCCCACAATCCTCTGGTTTTGATTGATGTTGATGATTTCACAAATACTCATCTTAAAAAGATTTATTCTTTTCCATCTGTAGATGATGAATTTCTAAATAAAGGTATCCTCAGGGATAGAAAATAGCCAACTTCTCTGGTGATTATAGTACTGCCCATATTTACAATAAAATTGCTTTCTTTGTTTGGACGCCTTCATTTTAGGATATTAAACATTTAGAAAAATATTCTGGGGGCATGCATAATTATCATTTCTGGTGGATAAAGTGCAACTGAGAAAGGATGGGCCAAATGTCAAAGGGTGGGCCAGTAGTCAGACTGAGAATGTAAGTCTCTCTCCCACTGGTCACATTCATTAAATGCCTCCTAAAGAAATACTAACAATCATTTATTCTTTCAAACCGTCTATGAGTACAGTATTCTCAAAAGTACTTAATTCAGTTTGAGAAAATTTTCTATTTTTTAAACATATTTCCCCTAACTCAGAGCAAATAATATTAGTACCTTTCAGTAATCACAGCCACACCTATCCTTTATCACACTGGTCTACTAATACTCCTTGAAAAGAAGTCAGCTTGATAGGACAATATATAGTAAGTTGAGAATATGCTCTTTTCTTCTAATAGGTCTTTACCTCTTCACTTCAGACTTCTTGCCTTAAGTTCAACATTTTCTTTACAATAATAATAGCTTATGGAGAACTTTTTTGAAAGGTAAAAGTTTCATGGAAAAAAGGACTCCAGGTAGTTCAAATATGTTAGGAGTGAAACTTTATAGAGAGCATGGGCTTATTTGTATCTCAACTATAACAGGATTAGAAGTTAAGACAAAGCCCAAATAGGATAATTCAAATGGCATATTGACATCCTTTTCAAAATCCCTCAAGAAACAATATTTGGAGCAATCAGAATAATTTACATATTTCTTGCAAAAAGGCATTTGTTTTACAAAAAGCAAGAGGGCACAGGGAGCTGGGAAGAAGTAGCAGCTCCACTGTAGAGGCTTCAGGGAAAGTGGTTACTCTGGTTAAAACCAAGAAGTGGAAAGACTATTTGGTGAATAGGCTGTATGTGCAAAACGCTGTGTACTACGGATAAACTGAAAGAAATCAGCAGAAACATGAGATAAAGGAGAGCACTGGAGAGTTAGTCAAATTGATTACTTTTGCATCTATTTCTGGTTCATTAGCATTTGCCTCGTCCTTTTATTTTCAGTATTTTTCTGCTACTTTTATAGATGTGTCTATTATAAATAGAACGTATCTGGATTTTTTAAAAACTCCAATCTGAGTTACTTAATATGGGAATTTAATCCTTCCACTGCTTTATGTTCACTATTATGCTTAGACTTACTCATGCTCCTTTTCATAATGCTTTCTATATTTCCTGTCCATCTTTTGTACGATTGATATAGTAAGCTTTGTTCCATTCCTTATCTCTATCTGCCAACCCCATCTTCTTCCTTTTTATTGCTGAGTAGGAGTCCATTGTGTGGATGACCACAGTTTGCTGATCCATCCACCAACTGAAGGACCTTGAGTTGTTTCCAGCTTTTGGAGCTTGTGAATAAAGCCATTACCCACGTTCATGTAAAAGTTTGTGTGTGAATATAGTTCTCTTGGGTAAATATCTAAGAGTGGAATTGAAATGTCTATACTGTTTCCAATGTATTTGCACCATTGTGCATTCCTCCAATAGTTTTTAATGTATTGATTTTTATTTTAGATGGACTTTTAAGTTTACTTCCAAACCCATTACATAATATGGGTATAATTTATTTTCAAGTTGAGGATATTGTTAAAAAATATAGCTTATTATTCACTCTAGAAATTATGTTAATAGAATTATATTTAATAAGTTCCTTTTCATTATGAAAAACGTTACCACCTATAATTTTATAACGATTAGAAAAAAGGATGGAGGAAAGTGTGTGAAATTTCTGCAATGATCTCCGGATAATCAGTGTTGTAGTTAAGATTCTTTGTTATAATGTGGTGAATATATTGGCTCTTATAGTCTACATGAATTCCATGAGTAAATGTGGATTCAGGAACATTTGGGTTTAGGACTTACAAAGTGTCTTCAGGTAATAATTTCTCCCATCCTTCTGCTCTGCTAATCATTGTTTTGACTTTATTCTTTCTCTCTTTGTGGTGGTACAATGGTTATAGGATTTCTATATTAGAAAAGAGTGGGCATCTTTGTCCTAATATTCCCAGCAAATGTCCTGAAAATCTCTTTGACTGGACTGGTTCAGTGCACACGCCCACCCCTGATCTAATCTAGCCTGTAGATTGGGCTTTGATTGGCTTATGCTTGAGTCATTTGTTTAATTCATGGGCTGAATGGGGAAAGAAACCTACCCACACTATGTGGATAGAAAGCAGAGAAGGGGAGCCAGCCCCGTGGCCAAGTGGTTAAGTTTGTGCGGTCTGCTTCGGCGGCCCAGCATTTTGCCAGTTCGGATCTGGAACACGGACATGGCACCGCTCATGGAGCCATGCTGAGGCGGTGTCCCACATGCCACAATTAGGAGGACCCACAACTAAAAATATACAACTATGTACTGGGGGGGCTTTGGGGAAAAAAAGGAAAAATAAAATCTTTAAAAAAAATTAGGAAAAAAAAAGCAGAGAAGGGTGGGATGAATTCGGGTGGGGAGATGGGGGATGGCTCCCAAAGGAAAATTTGGGTTGTTGATACTGTGGAAGAAACCAACCAATGTCCATACCATTATGTTCATGGGACATTTGTGTGTGTGTGTGTGTGTGTATATATGTACATACTACATAATACTATATATTTATGTATTATATTTAATCATATACATTAATTATTATATATAAAATAACCAATGTCCACACTGTTATAATTGTGAAAAATATGTATTTATATATAAATGTTATGTTATATAAACCTTATATACATGTACCATAAAATTTCTACATTATATATGATTATAGACACACACACAGTATTTTACCTAATTGGCATGTATTACTTTTAAAACAAGAAAAAGTAAACATTAACAAAAATGTGGCATCAATTAGTATTTCATAATTCTGGCTAAGAGTTTCTCAATTTAAAAAAGTACTTTTCTCTTTTTCTTTTTAAAGAAAAGTACTCTTTTCTCTTTCCTACTCTTTTACTGTTTCAAGTATTTAGATGAAAACTTTATGTCTTCAGGACTTGACAAATACCAAGAAAGCATGCATTTCTAAAATGAGGTCAATTATACTTTATGTACCTAAGTAAATGATATATGAATCTAAACACTTAAATTTAATAGTGGCTTGACAACGCTTCAAGTAGGCATATTGAGGGTAATTTAGTGGTGTTTTGGAGCTGTTTTCTTGTCTTAATTTTTTCCAGGCTTTTGAGAATGGAAAATAACAAACTCTAAGTGTCAATAATATTTAATATTAATTTGAGAGAAAGTGTTTTCACTCATCGTTTAAAAATCAAGTCAATTAAAAAGAAGCAAATGGAAATTAAACCCACGGTTTCAAATCCTAGCATGGAAGGAGATTTTTGAGGTAGGCAGAGAATCAATGACTGAATTTTGAAGAACAACCATTCTCGAAAGGTAGTGATGGTCAAAGGAAACAGTGGAGGGAGGAGCAGGAGGAATCCCAATGGCTGGCATTCTGACCCCTCCCTGCTGAGCCTGTGCAGACTTTGAGGTGATCTTCCAACTCTCCCAATAAGACTTCCTGGTTTCCCCCTCCTGCTCTCTCTTCCTCACTCCTTCAAATTGCAGAGTTGCTTTAGATAGATTGAATGTGGGAAAAGTTTGAGTCAAGATGGTAAGGAGCCTTGTGAGGGGAAGGGAAAGTGTAACGTTCCAGTTCATTTCTTCCTTTTTAAGCTTAAGCAGAAAAAGCAAAAACAAAACACCCAAAGCAATGCCTTTCATTAAGAAGAGATTAAGGGAAGACGCGTGTACCCCTCACTAATGTGAACAACTGTACTGACAGCTGCTTATAAGAGCAAAATAATTGCTTTTAAGTCCTTCTCTCTCCTTTCCAAATGTGTATACCAGTTCTGAGATTCTAAAAGATCCAGCCCAGCTTTGAGCCCTTTGTCAAACAAAGAAGGAAAAAAAATAGTCTGGTTAGCTAGGCTTCAAGGTCAAAGGAGTTTTGTCTGGCCTCCACATAGGAGTTCATATACTAAACAACTCCTTTCAAAATAACTCCTATTCAAAGAAGTAATTCACACATAATCACTTGATTAAGTGCTTCAATTAACAAAAATTGGAATGGAATCAAATTCTTTGATATTTTCAGTGTACTATTACTTTGAATATTCAAACTGGCTGCAAAAAAATTAAATGAACAAATAAAGAATAACAGACCCTTGAGATAGTCCAAAATGAGCTCTGAAGCCGAACCTAAGATTGATGCTCAGGAACAACCCATACTGGCTGACCCGAGCTTGTTATGTAACATTTGCTTATCCAACCTGGAATAGTCTGTGTTTGCAGTGCTTCCTGCCAGGATGCCAGTGGTGTAACTGGCTCTTATTGGGCTCTCTGTTGGTGGCCTCCAGGTGGCTAAATGCTTATACCTAGTTCAAATGTGTTTATTTTGCAATGCCTACATAGATTATTAAATGAACGATTATGGAATACAACAAAATTACTAGTTGAGGAAAACTCAAACAGCACTATGATAAGCTGTATACTGGTGTTCCTAATAGTTAACCTAAGCATGCACAGATAACTAGTTACCTATTCTTGACTAACTTCTAATCTCTCCACATTAGCATCATTTATTTTTCATACTTCATTCATTCAACAAATATTTATTGAATGCAGACACTGCTCTGGGTGCCTAGATACAATGGTATGTCCAACTGGACAGGGTCCAGTCAGTTTTCGTGGAACTATATCCTGAGGTGGTGAGAGGCAGACACTAATCGAATAGTTATAAACAAACCTAAAAATCACCATTCTTCAAATACTGCGAAGGAAAGGTATACAGGTAGACTTTCAGAGCACTGAATATGGGTACATGTTGGTGGATGTGAGTGGTCCTTTGACTTCAGCTGGGCACTAAGTTTTCATCTTCTTGATGAAAGATTCTTCTGGTGCACATTCCTGACCCATTTCATCCTCCACCACCTTTCACGGACCCTACCCAAGCTTTGAAGGCTCAGGTTTCTCCACCCCTTACTCTCTGGTCTGAGTTGTCCCTCCACCTTCTTAATCAGGTCCCTCCCCTTCCATGGCCTCAGAATCATCAGCCGAAAAATTTAACTTCAAGCCGGCTTCCAAATCTTTCTGTCTCAACAGTGGCTAATGGCTTCATTTTTTGGGTCTTTGGCTTTTGAGGACTATGAGTTTGGGGAAATGCCCTCAAAGTACTATTTAGAAAGCAGAAGGAGAGATAATACTCAGAAAATGTGCTCACTAATACTTTTACTATAGTCCTGCTATATTGGTAAAGCAGATGGGTAGACACCTGGTACAGAAAGAAGGATAGAGAGTGGTGGTTAGGCACAAAATAGAATGAAGTTCAAAGCAACTAGTTGGAGATGAGGCAGTCTATAGGAGTGACGAGGTCAGTTAGTACCAAGATGGATCCATAACTACATTAATGAAATTTGATGGAATATATGAAGTTCTAATGTGCCCTCTGGGCATTCTAGTGGTTTCCTTTGTCAGGAACAAATCACAGTAGACTTGCTTAGATAGAACAGGCAGAGCAGGTGGTTGGGAGTATATGGCAGAGGTGGGAGAGTGAGGAGATTCAGCCTGAACTCCTAGTGAAGACTTTTCAAAACCATATGGTCCCAGATCTTGTCTAAGGCTTTTGAAATGATTATATCCTTTAATGCTGGGCTGAGAGTAAGTCACTATCTCATGGCACTTTGTCTGGAAGAGAGAAGACATGATAGTTGTCTTCAAATAGTGAAAGGATCGCAGTGTTAAGAAACATCAGGCGTATTGTACCAGACTTCAGAGGGCAGAGGTAGAATTTTGTCTAACAAAGAATTTTCTAACAGTGGAAGCTGTTTGAAAGTGGAATAGATTATCTTGCGGGACACTTCATGTGACAATGTTCAGAGGCTGCCTGGCCTTTGTCAGGATGAACAGAAATTCATGCATCAACCAGAGGTTTGCAGTGAACTCTAAGGTTCCCTCCTGCTCCACCCCTCCTACAACGAATGCTCCCACCCGAAAAGCCTCCTCAAGAGGACAATGGTTTTAAAATATTTTTGGGTGAAAGAAAATGTTTTTATAAGCACAACCACAAAACATTAAAGAAATAATAATACAAGTGAAAATTACATGATTTTTAAGGGGCTACAATAGAATTTTCTGGCTTTGTGTTGAATATGCTGATATGCCTTAGGAAAGGAGTCAGGACTGAATAAAAAAATTGAGAATCGTTTATTTTTACATCTGATATTCCAAATGATGTTTTGTTTTGTTGAAATTTGCAGTTTAGTTATCAACTCCATTATAAGCCATAAATGCAGTTTGCCGTTTCACACAAAATATACATGGTTTTTTTGGCATGAAGCATGGATATAGTAGGTAATGTAGAAAAATTTGGAAATGATTGCTGCTCTTTCTCTCCAATGTTGACTGTCAGAGATCCAGCAAGTGCTCTTTAATTAAGATAGGCTCTTCAAAACAAAATTCCTTTCTGCCTGAATTGTAGGTTCTGGAAGATAAATAGTTGAACATAGTCACTGATGACTAATATGTACTACTATATATACCAGGCATATCATAAAAATGTCAGTTTGCAAATTGTTGATTGCTATGGTATCTTTCTGAAGATATGTTCTATGTCTGAGTTCTTTGGCATTCATTCAAGTAGTATTTGTTGATCTCCTACTATGTGCAAAACACTGTTTTAGATACTCTGAGAAATACAAAGATGTATAAAATAAGGCATTTTCTTCCCTAGTGGTTACAATATTAGAGGAGAAAATGAGACAACCATACACAACCAGAACTTAAGGTAGTATCCAATAAGCACATTAATAGTGATATAAACCAAGTATTCAGGAGATCAGAGGAGAGAAAGACCTCTTCTTACTGGGAGACCAGATGTGCTTCCTGGAGGCAGTAGCATGTGACTGGAACTCTAAATGATGAGTAGGATTTCATAAGTAGAGATGGGTTGTTAAATTTTTATGCAATAACATGAAAGAAGGCAGAAGAGAAAAATGTTCGAGGAAAAGTGATTAGCTCAGCTTAGTTGTGTTTCTTACAGAAAAGTAGTGTAAAATATACTGGGTAGATCAAGCATATGCTTGAAACCTCATGCTAAGGGGTTTGGACTTGAGTTTATACGAATGGGATGCTTGAAATAGTCCTCTAGGGGGATTGGTCTGAGAACAGTATTCGGAGAGAGAGGTGTAAGGCAGCATGAACTGTTGGGTGGCTGCTCTAGGAGGACAAGCATGAGGACAAAGGCAACAGGAATGGCATGGAAACTCTGCACAAGAAAGATACTGGGAGACTTAATCTAGAGAAGTTAGTGTACCAGGGGAGTGGAAGGAAGGTGGAGAAGTTTACAATAATCCCAAGGTTTCCACTTTGGATGATTAACAAAACACTAATAAAGTAATGGAAATGGCAAAGAGAGGACAAAAGGTTGGTTTTGGATTTTTGAATTCACATGTCTTGATTCTGAGATGCTGACAGTGTATCTATAAGAAAAAATTTAAAGCATAGGAAAAAGAAGATTGGGCTCTGAAATAAGACATACCTAGGTGTGAATGCTTTCCCTACTACATATTTGGGTAAATTACTTCATCTCCCTAAGCTTCTGTTGCCTCATCTGTAAAATGGAAATAACTTTGCACCTAATCAGAGGTTTATGTGTGGATATAATGAAGTAATTTATGTTAAACTTTTCTCATGGCACATGATGTAATGTGGCTCAATTGTGGCTAGCTACTTTTGCTCATAATGTTGTTGTTAGTAGGCAGGAGGAAATATGGGCCCAGAAATTGTGAGAGAAGCCATGACTAAACGTATAGTTCTGTATGTCATCCCCGAAGCATGGCTGGTTGGAGCCATTTTAATGGAGGAAAACAGATTATCAAACCTTGGGGAAGTATCCATATTTAGGAGATGGGAAAGAAGGTGATTCATTAAAAGTGTCAGAGAAAGAGGAACAGGAGATTCTAGAGCGAAAATTCCTGAAGTCATGGAATTCCAAACAGGTACATTTCAAAAAGAACTGGTAAGCAGGGTCAAATTTTGCTAAAATCTTAAGAAGAATGTGGGTGGATAGAAGGCTTTTGAATTATTTAGGTCATCGCTACCCTTCAGAGGCACTTATCAGAGGAGTAGGTTTCTGGATTTTGGCCTTTGGCAAGGTTTCCTCCAAACTGTACTTGATGGTGACCTCACATTCCATAGCATTATTTATGCCTGTCAACCACCTCCTTGTACCTAGGAGTCTTGAACATCTGAGCCATATTGTAGGTTGAGAATTTCTAAAGCCTTCTACAAACCTTCCATAGCCATCAGAGACACATTAACAGTAAGCATCATGCCTACGTTTGTTTAAAATGAATGGAATACTAATACTTTGAAGTTGAATGTCACTTTCTACTTTCAATGCATTTTTGCTTAGACTAGTTAATTTTATCCTTACAACTACCTTGTTACTTAGGTAAGGGAAGTATTATATTTTCCTGTTTTATATGCAAGGGATCCAAACTTTAAATGTTAAAAAAATGAACAGGTAAAAAGAGTTGGGGCTTGAATTTAACACCTAGTCATGAATTTGCACCAAAACTCATGCTAGTCTCTCCCCTGCTTTATACACCCTCTCTTTCCTTCTTGAAATTTTTCCCTGTGTTCTCATTTAACAAAATCCTTTCTTCCTTCTTACATCATTTCTTTTAATTTCTATTCTTCTTTTTATTCTTTATAAATATCTTTAATTGATATCTCAAGTGACTAATCATTTCAGGCCATGATGTGAGTCCAGGCTACATTTTTATTTGAGGTGAAAGAGGAACGGTGAACTCTCTCTATCAGCCTGATTTGGGCTCTGAAAAAGAAAAGACAGAAAGAGAAAGGGAAAAAAATCCCATGATTAGGGGTTTAGCAAAAGCAGTAGATAGTCTTGGTTGTCATGGAGACATCACAGCCCCTGCTTTATATGCAGATAATGTGCAGGAAGGGTAGACAGGAAGATTTGCTATAGATACGGTTCACAAATGGTGAAATGGTAGCAATAGAAAAGCTGCTGGCCTCGGGAGGTAGGCATCGCCAACACAGGTGTAGGTAGGAAGAACGTCAGAAGCAGAGGTTGAGCTAGAGGGTTTGGCTGAATGTCTATGAAAGAACTTGTATGGTTATCATTAATGCTGCTTCCTGAACGCTCTGGCTCTCTTCCTCCAAAGTACATGATAGAACTAATACTTTTGGCACCTTTGAGGGTGGGAGGATCCATATGACTAGTTCTGGCCAATGTGCTTTGAGCCAAAGTGACATGTGTCATTTCTAGCTCTAACATTTAACTGCTGGTGCAAAACCCTCCAGAGCTCTATTTGCCTTTAGCCCAGTGGTTGGCAAAGTCTATTAGCTTGGGTTCCTGAGTCCCTACCGCGAGGAGAGCAATGAGGTGAGCCGCCCCGTTGACCCACATTGGCCGTGCAGTGTGAGAACGAAATGAGCCTTTGTTATTTAAAACCACTGAGATTGCTGCGTGGTTTTCACCTCAGTGTTGCCTAGCTTGTCCTGGCTAATAGAGCTCATGAATGGTAAGGGTAAAATTGGCAGGCTTTATGTGAGAAGTTTTTCCAGTTATTTACTGCTGTGTAATGAACCATCCCAAGACTTAGTGGCATAAAATAACGAATGTTTTCTTGGGATTCTGTGGGCCAGGAATTCAGGAAGGCAAATTGGGGATGGCTTTTCTCTGCTCCACAATGGCCAGTGTGACTAGGATGGCTGGGTATTAGAATCATCTGATGGCTTCCTCACTTACATGCCCGGTACTTGGGCTAGGACAGCTGAAGGACAGGCTAGGCTGGGCCTGTCCACAGGAACACCTCCCTGTGACTTCTCTATGTTGTTTGGGCTTTTCACAGCATCATAGACAGAATTTGAAAAGAAGCATCCTGAGAAGGAGCATTCCAGAAGGCCCATGTGGAAGCTTCATGGCCTGTTATTACATATAGTGTTGGATCTGTGCATTCTCTGAGTTATGAGAGAGTCATAAGGACAGCCAAGAATCCGGTGGGGGGATGGGAAGGGAGGTGTGCAATTAGACTTTGCTTCTCCATGAGAGGAATATCTAAGAATTTGCAGCCATTTGTAAAATCATCATGGAAGGGTAAAGAAAAGCTTGCATAATCATGGGAGGAAACTGATGTGGATTGTGGTCAAATCACAGTTCATTTCATAAAAACACAGTCCTACCTCTGTTCTGAACCTTATCACACACGTTCCCATGCCTTGCCTCAGGTGATCCTCCCAACGACCCCCTAGTGTAACGCAGACTGTTAGTTTTATCCCTAGAATACAAAAGAGTAAGAGAGATTCTGAGAGGAGCCTGAACTAACTAAATACTATACCGCTTGATGGATAGATGTTTAAATCTATGTTCTAACATTTCAAACTACATTCTACACCTGACGCTGAATGAAACAAATAATATTGAGTGCTTACCAGTAATGAAGCACTCTCTTAGTTGCTGTGAATGTACAATGACAAGTAAACTATCTCTGTAAGCTAGTAGAGGAGACAAACTTGTACATAAAAAGCAAAACAAAAACGCTCACGATAAGAGCCCAGTGACAAGGATGGGTAGAGGAAGGGGCACTTAGTTCAGACGATGAAGAAGTTGTCTTAACGCTGAGCCTGAAAGAATGAGAAATGTTTAGATTATGGAAAAGGCGTGGCCAGGCCTCTCCAGCATGAGCAAAGGCACAAAATGTGAACATACGTGTTCAGAGTTTATTCCAGAAGAAGAAAGTGTGGCTGGAGGATAAGACAAAATATGAAGAGAGGACATCTAACACTGTACATTAGTCAATTCACCTCCAAGTGTCTCAAGCCCATCTATGCTGTCTTTATTTTGAGAGCTATGCAACAGAATATGTTAAATGTTTTTCATGTATAAATTGTTTTCCATCTCTGTGGAGCTTGACTCATCATCACCATGGTCTCATAAAGTTCTTGAAAAATCATCTCTCAGTCGATGGCTTCACTCTCATTGGTTGCTACTCTCTTTGGTTACAAACTGCTTGTCCTTCCAGCAGAGTCTTTATTAGTCGTTTACCTCCCCGTATAGACAGACCAGAAATTAGTGATGATTTAGGTGGTCTTAAAATTTTCCTAAAAACCTTCTTAGAGGAATAAGATATAACTATTACAGAAACAGGTAGAGAACTATTAGCTAATTTTATGGAATCACCCTTTCAATGATCTAAGTCTAAAATAACATTGAAAAAATAAAGCATCTTCCTTCTAGGCTGGTTTTCAAAAGGATCGTTTTCCACTCAATTCTTAACACCCTTCTCCAGGCTGCTCCCTCCTGCCCCACCCCCAGTTCCTGTGCTCCTCTCCTTCCTCAAATTACTCAAAATCCATTACCTACTTGTCTATTTCCTGTCATTCACCATTAAACGCCCTTCTGGTTACAACAACAGGGATTAAAAGCTTTGCATTTACAGAAAAGTATTATCTCCCCAGGATTTTGCTATGTAATTTTTCATGACCACTAGGAGATAGTGAGCGCAAAATGATTAAATAGTAATGACCTTGAACTACTGTTGCTAGGAGTATTTAATGTGTTACATTGACGTATAATGGCACTGAGCATATGGATCTGATTTCATTTTATGCTCCAAACAGGAAATTACTTTCTTGCCTAAAGGGTTTTAAATCTTTGTGAAGTTCCCAAGGCGTGGAAAAGAATATTGGTCCTGCAGAGAGAACGCAACGATTAGAGCAGAAGACACGGATCTTGGCCCAAAGAACAAGGCATCACACCATGGGGCCAGCATGTTACAGCATGTATGATGAGCACAAACCTTTCTGTAGAAATCAACTGATGCTGAGGAAATCAACAGGCACAGGACCTGACACATCAGAGTAGCTAAATACATATCTGTTAAGAGAGAGAGAGACTAACACTCGAAGACTGTATTTTGAGCGAGTTCATGAGCATAATTAATACCTTTTTAAAAAATCCTAAGGGAAAGAAACAGATGCTCTTGACCCAATTCTGTACTAATAGACCCGTATGTACAGTATATATAAGGTTACATGATAAATTTTCTGTGTTTCTCATTGTAGAGTGTGGGTTCAGTTAATTTAAATAAACATTTTTGCCATTTTAATAAAGTTCACAATGAAATACCTCTTGTAGATATTGTTTAATATGGATTTCTAAATGCAGCGACCCATATCCAGCTCTTACAGTTAAGGTTCTGGCGCTTTGATTGGCAAACCAGGAGAGAGATAAGTAACAGAATTAGGTCTTTATGAAATATGCTACGTGTTTCACATGTGATTGTGTTAAATTAGAGAATCGCTTGACCAATGTTACCCACACGTGTACTAAGAGGAGGAACCAGTATCCAGGTACCAGATTGTCCGGGTTTAAGGCTCAGGCTGTTCCCATTGTTCGCTGCTGCTTCAAGGCTTAGGAAACAATCCCTGCTTCCCCTGGAGCCTGTCCTCAAGGGGGACTTACTAAGGCATTACTCACAGGAATTATCCTGGTGGGTAGAAGCAGAATTCCTGGATTTACTCACTCATTACTTTTTCTCTGGACATTGGCCCCTTTGGTCTTTTGTTGTAATGTAAATACCACACTGTTTTTCTTTTCATTTATACACTTAGGATGAGACCCATAGGAGTTTACAAATGATACTGCTGAAAATAACAATCCTTCCCTTTAATATCTAAGGAAAAATATGCAACTAGTATCTATCCGCATTCTAGAACTTTCCTGTCTGGCTAAGTTTAACATCTTTTGCTGAACGGACGAATGAAAATGGCATTCAGTATAAATATTAAAAATGGTGATAAATGTTATGAATTCTACCTCTGAAGGGTCATTTGGGTTCAGAGGAGAGCATCTTAGCTTATAAGTACGTAATTATGCCAAAATGCATCTGCAGGAATGAATAGGCAAATATTGCTCATCTTAAGAGTTATGACTTTGGCAAAATACAGAACTTTCAGGGACTCTCAGGATCTAAGAGAAAATGATTCCTTAGAACTTCAGATGTTAATAATGTCTAGTTGGAAAGAGCTTTTCAACAGTTAGCACTTTTAGAATTGGCATTGGCTTAAATGTTTTTAGACCCTTCACACAAAATTAAAACATATATCAAATACTCAAAGCAATGACTTTTCTTTAACAGAGTCTTGCATCGGGAGATAATATAGACTAACAGGAGGCACATGTAGATAAACAAACAAATCGCCTTAAGGTCTGTAGCTCTCTCTTCCATTGTCGGAAGCACCTAATTTTGTGTAGAGGATATATATTAACCTCTCACTCTTTTCCACAAATGAGCATACGAATCATATGGGAAATAGTTTTAAAGGCATTTTTGATCTCTTGGGCCCACTTCTTGACAGACTGCTCTTATAATGGTCCCAAGAGCAACAAAAAGGTGTCGCCTGTTTTCAAGGGCAATCGGCTCATTAGCAATGGAGCTGACACGGCCAATTTAAAGTATTTTTAAGTCAGCCTGACTAAAATGGACACAACTGGATTACCTTGCTGAATTTCACATAGCTAATTCAAAACACAATGTAATGACATCCCATCCTATTAAGCAATGCAGTT
Source organism: Equus quagga (assembly GCF_021613505.1). Lineage (NCBI taxonomy): Eukaryota > Metazoa > Chordata > Mammalia > Perissodactyla > Equidae > Equus > Equus quagga. The sequence goes on from NC_060269.1 coordinate 8,351,216, forward strand.
GGGCACTCATTTGACTTAGGAATAGTATCATTCAAGAGCAGCCAAATGTGTGTATATGCCTCAGAGGAAAGCATTCAGACACTATGATGAAGATTAGCAAGTAGTTTTTAAGACTAAGTATGTTGCAGATGTATTTACATCACTAAATATATTTTGGTTAAAGTTTTTAAGATTTATTTAATTGTTCAAATACATAAAATAAAAACATAATTTGTATACCTAAACATATATACACACATATATAATTTAAAATAAAAATGCTGATAAATAGCATCATGTTGAACTATTTTAAATTAAGAATATACTCTAGTTGTAGAGACTGGATAATTTGGACCAGAAAGGATACCGGTCCTCAGTGCTATGAAAAGGAAGCTGGGACCAGGGCTGAGGAAATTAACCTGGCTTTATGACTGGGCTTCCAGCGGAGCGGTGGCCAGCATCCAATAGATGGTGTCCAAAGGGTGATGCACGCGGCTTGAGATCCCTGCTTGATAAAGCAAGGCAGGAAGGGTTTGCAAGAAGTAACAACAGTCAGGATAGAGAACAAGGCTGCATCATGGTTCCAGATGGTCTCTCCCTAAGCCAGGATTATAGAGAGCAAGGCGCAGCCCCCAGAAGTTGAGCCAGGGCCCTCAGGTTCTAGTGTCAGCGGGAAATCGTGCTGCTAAAGCCAGAAAAGCACAGTTGTTAAAATGGTGTGTGGGCTTTGGAAGCAGTTCGACCTGGATTATAACCTGGCTCTCCCACCTACTCATCATATTTTGTAACCTCTCTAGGCTTGACCTCTCTAAACCTCAGTATTATCCTTGGTAAAGTGGAACTAATAATACCTTGAAAGATTTTTTTGAGGATTAAGTGATATATAGTAGAATCTAGTGGTTAAGGATGCAGAGATTAAGAATATAAAGATTGAAGGTATAGGCTCTGGAGCTGGACTCCTGGAGTTTGGCTGCTAGCTGGTCACTTGGGGCAACTTACTTAATTGTCTTTCCCTTGGTTTTCTCATCTCTGTGAAAGAAATGCTAATGCACCTGTCTCTCAGGGTTTGTTGTTAGAACAGTGCCCCATATGTAATAGCCATCGATAAAGTTAATTATTATCTATAATCCTATGTCAAAGTACAAAAGATTTTGGTACTGTTGATATCATTCTTAATAAGGCCAGTCATGTAGACAGGTAAACGCGGCGGAGAACAGGAGACACCTGAGGTTAGCAAGCCCCTGTGGAACCAGGGCTGGCTCTAGATGTTCAAATCACTAGCCTTATCCCGGATATGTTGCTGGAGTCTACGTGTTCATGTGCCGTTTGCTATCACCAAGAACGCCTCAGCATCTGAGTAGCGAAGGCCACGGCTAAGTGAAAGGGCCAGAAGCCAAGGCCCAGCAAGGTGGGGGAAGTGAAGAAATACAAGACCGTGTGGTCACTGTTATAGGCTTAAGGAAAAACACCATGTGTCTGCTTAGAATTTTGTTATATCTTTCTCAGGATTATTGCCTCATTTCTGGCTTGTTCTGCTCTGCTAAGAGGCTCATGAAGATGTGTCAAAATAAGTCATTCCCCACGGGGAACATCACTGTAATTGCATTTTTTAGATTTACACTAAAGAACATTCCTAGACGCTCAGTTTCTCAGTGTCCTGGTTTCCTTAGCTATAAAATGAAAGGAATTGAGGAGAAATTCTGTAATAACCTTTCAATTCATAAATTATATGATTCTATGATCACATACCAGTTTTGGCTTTCCATAGAATGCCACCTTCAGAGACTAGGACATATGGTAGCTGTAACCATATTTTCATAAAGTCCTTATGAAACTTGGTGTAACTAAAAACCTCTGGATTGGGTCCAAGGTCATTAAACCAAATTCTGTGATGTAGTGGGCTCTATTCTGTAGAGATTTTAGTTTATAACGTGTGCATTAAATAAAGTAATTTATAATGAACTAATGCCTGAGGGAGATCTGACTATTTTTCAGTATGTTCTGTCTTACCATTTTCTGTTAGACAGTAGAATTGCCTAGAAAGCAAGTTACCTTGAAACTTATATCTATGATTCCTGCTGGAAGCTTCTCACTTTACCTTATTCTTTAAGCCTTATGGCTGTTCTGAGTTCTGTGTCAGACAAATTCTAAAGTACTCTTGGCTTCGTAAATTTCATGTCTCAATAACTACCATTCTTCTTCAGAAGCATTTTGTTTTTTTCTCCTATGATGTATTTATTTTGTCATCATAGCAATAATGGACATCTCCTGGGTGCGTACCATGTGCCAAGCTCTGTGCTCAGTGTATTACGTTCATGATCTCATTTAATCTGCACAGGAACCCTGCAAAGCAGTGCTAGGATTACTCCCGTTTCATAGAAGAGCAAATTAAGGCTTTGAAAGGTTAAGTATCTTGCTCCAGGTCACACAAGTGGTTAAATCAGGACCTCAACTACCAAGTTCATGCTTTTAATCTTTCAGCTTTCGAGATAAGCACGAGGGAGAGTTTGACAATGAGGATGGCAAAAGCGTCTGAATTTAGATGTGTGACCTTCACTAACAGAAAACCCTCAAGATTTTCAATTCTACTTTATTTGAGCATTGTAGTTGCTTTGTAGAGCTTGAGGATTCTTTCTTTCTTATGGCAAGTGTTTTGCTTTCTATGTCTTTCTACTGTATTTTTCTCAGATAGAGTTTTTAAATTAAACCTATTTTTATCAAAACTCACAATTCACCCATGCTTTCAGAAAGTTTGGTGATTATTTCTGTTTGGAAATGGCTTACAAAACTTCCCTGGAGGATCTTTGCCTTTTGTGCTCTTGAAAAATAAATTATTTTGAGTTGCCTTCATCCTCAAAGAGCCATTATTACCAACTGAATCGTTAGCATCACAAATAGGCCAAAGGGTAAGAGGCTTTTATTGATACTCTTCATTAAAATATTCATAACCAGGAATTTAAGATGCATTCCCTGTTGAGTGTAATCAAGCTATTATTGCGTGTGTGTATCTTTTACCTACTTATTTTTTTAAAAGTAATTTTCCAAAGTAAAAAAGCATTAGACCTTTTAAGCGGAACGCATATTTTCGTTTTGGTGTAGGGTGGGAGATGGGCAGAGGGCATGTGAGAGAGGATTTTTTCCCCCTAATATGCCCTGTTAATTAATTATTTAACCAACAAGTGGGGCAAGGTACAAGGCATAGGGTTAGGTATTTTGGTAAATACAGGGAAATAAAAAATATATGGTCTCTGGGGCAACAGGATATATACTTGAAGGAATAAAGGGCAACTTATGAAATCTCAAAAGAATACTGACAATACTAAATGCTTGAAAGAGAGGAATTTGCATGGGGTTGCTGTGGAAGATTTAATGGAAGAGGTGAGAGTTGATCTTATCTCCGAAGGATGAACAGGAATTAGATGCAGGGAGGTATATAATTAACTAAAGCCAGGGGCAGGACCATGACATCAAGGCACACTCAGGACAGCAACTGAGTCCTCCTGGCTCAAGGGGAAAGTCTGAGTAAGGGCAAGGTTAGAGAAAAAGGAGACATGTAGCTTGTATTCAGTTGGTAAAGAAGTTTGAGTGCCAATCAAAGAAGTTGCGTTGTAGTCATCAAAGAGGTACTGAGAGTTTGAAAGTGGACAACTGACATGATGTTGTTTAAGGATAATTTTTAAAGAAAGGTAGAATCATGATTCTCCTACACGACACAAAATAAATGTGTATTAAAGATTTTACTTAACTCACAATAAGGGAATTAGGCAAATGTTCAAAAAAGAATCCAATAAGCAGACAGACACATGTGTCTATCAGGAATATTGAAATAAAAGTGCAAATGGAGGCAAAACTGTTTTCTCACAGAAGGTGGGACTGTCTCTCCACTGGACAGAATTCACTGGTTTGTCTATAGGCAAAATTTATTTTGCATTTTTATTAACTATCTCCAACTTATAAAGTTACACGAATCAGAAGACCCAGAAGCATATAGTGTTATACAAGTTGCATTGAAAGAAAGACTAGAGGTTTCCATAGGAGTGGTTAGTATGTTTATAATGTGAATGGTATGAAAGAAAGGAATGCAAAAGATATACAAGTAAACAAGTTGCTTGGGTGTAATTTCATTATCAGTCATGAAATTACAAGGGAGAGTGAGGAATCCATGATTAATCTGAGTTTCTAACTTACGTCATTGGGTAAGTAATAGTACCATTGACTGGTTTTTAAAAATTATGAGATCAATTTTATATAAATTGAGTCGAAGTGCCATTGAAATGGAAATGTCCAATTGCATCTTGCTTATTTCCTTCCCACAGTGGGAAGTGCATGTTCTGCTGCCCTTTACTATTATGCTTTCATTAGGAATTTAAACTCTGCTGGGATGGTGGGCCCTACTCCTGTGAGCTGAGCCTTTTGGTAAGTAGGGTGAAGGTCAAATGTGTAGGATCTTATCATTGGATAAGGCATTTTGTTTCCAGAAAGGCCCTGAAATGAAAATATGTTTCTTTGCAGGTAAGATCTTCCTTTTTTGAGGCTAATGCTACCAGATTAATGTGTTAAAGGAAGAAGAGGGTCCAGAGAAGATATGACTCAGGGGTGGTGAATTTTGGGGCTGGAAAATAGCAAACATTTACTGTGTGTTTTTGTGTGCATAGCACTACGCTAGGCACTTTTTTGGCATTAGCTCCTGTTACCTTCACAGGAACCCATGGGAGTAGGCGACATTATTATCTCCATTTACCAATGAGGAAACTAAGAGTTGCTACTTGCCAGGGCTCACAGATATATTATCATCAGAACCAGGACTGAGCTCCTACTAGAGACTCCAGATTCCACACAGATTCCACCCAACTCCACTGCCCTTTCTTTGACGAGGAGTGAAAGGTTTGCAATCACAGCTCTTCAAGAGAAGGCAGAATCAGGATGAGGATCGCAGGGAGAAATCTGCCCAGAAATCTGAGGTTACAGAGTGTCTGGCGACAGGGACATCAAGGTGCACAATGAAAGAAGGATCATTCCAAGTGGAGAATCGGGGCTTTATTTAATTCAAGAGAAAAAGGATATAAAATTTAATGTCAGGATCGTGTCTTCATAGAGTTATGTCCTTGCTGAAAATCATTATTCTGATGGTTAGGAGTGTGGGCTATGAAAACCACCCGTGCATTAAAAAATGTAGCTGTCACTTACTAAGCAGGTTAACCCTGAGCACTGTGCTCTATCTGTGTTGTAGTTTCCTCAACCCTGAAACGGGGACGATAACTTCATAGCATTATCATGAGGAATCAGTAAGTTAAATTGGAGAGCACTTAGAACAATGTCTTAGTAAGCATTCAATAACATTTGCTAGTATAATTATCATTAATTATAATAATGAGCTAGTTCACTTTCCAGAGTGTTTGAATATATTGTGGTTGTGTTAGTCAGAGTTCTCCAGAGAAACAGAACCAATAGGATGTGTATACATAAAGATATTTATTTTATGGAATTGGCTTATGTAATTGTGAAGGCTTGGTGAGTCCAAAAGCTGATGGGGCAGACTAGAAGGCTGGAAACTCAGGAAAGAGTTGCAGATTGAGTTCAAAGATTGACCCAGAAGGGTCAATATTACAGTCAACTCCAAATCCTTCTTGTTGGGAGAGGTCAGTCTTTTGTTCTTTTCAGGACTTTGACTGGATGGGGCCCACCTCTGTTATGGAAAACAATGTGCTTTACTCAAAGTCCACCAATTTAAATGTTAATTTCATCCAATAACACCCTCACAGAAGCTTCTAGAATAATGTCTGACCAATGTCTTAGGCAGTTCAGGCTGCCATAACAACATGCCATGGACTGGTGACTTAAACAACAGGCATTTATTTCTCACAGTCCTTTTAGGGCCTGGGCCTTGCTTGCTCAGCAAGAGCCCACAAGCCCATTGCAACCATGTGTCCTTCTGGCTACCTTCTGGGAGGGATTTGTAACCATCCAGCGCCTGGCCAGCCTGGGTCCTATCTTATGTCACTCAAAGAACATCATGTCTTAAAAGGACACAGAGCCCCTCCATGTGAGCTAATCTTTCTGGGAATGCTGGTTGTACCCGGGACAGTCCCTCTTGGCAAGCATATAGCTGTTGTGTCCCCTGCCTATACAAGAAACCCCCTCCCCACCAGTGGTTGCAGGTGCACATTGCCATCCAGCCGGCCACCACTGGACATCCCTGTAAGTAACTCCCAATAAACCTGTATGTCTCGTTTGCTGTCTCTTGGTCTTTTCTTTGGTCTCTCTGCAACCTTTCCCACACTGCTCACCCAACTGGGTATGCATCCAGACAACTCTGGAGGCTGGAAGTCCAAAATCAAGTAGCTGGCAGACACGGTGTCTGGTGAAGACCTTCTTCCTGGTTTGCAGATGGCTATCTCTTGCTGTATCCTCACATTATGGAGAGAGAGAGAGGAGAGGAGAGGAAGGCAGGCCCTAGTCTCTTCCTCTTCTTATAAGGAAACAAATCCCATCATAGGGGCTCCATCCTCATGACCTCAGTAAACCTAATTACCTCCCAAAGTCCCCACCTCTTAATACTATCACATTGGGGTTAGGGTTTCAAAATATATGAATTTTGCAGGGACACAGTCAGTCCTTAACAACCAAATATCTGGATACTGTGGCCAAGCCAAGTTAGCACGTAAAATTAATCATCACAGTGGTAAATCACCTTAGTCTTCGCATCACAGAGTTGGCCTACTTGGTCTGCTTATTTAGTACTATAGAAAAATGTACTTATAATTGCATTCCATGAGTCAACCATTTCTTGACAGAGTATATCGTTTAGAGTATACGTCTTTCATTCTATTGTCTCATATGATGTTAAAGGATTTTTCCTTACCTCTTGTGTATTATGCTAGTGGGACCAGATGCTAAACCTGAGGTCTAGCCTTCTTGGGAAGTATTCAAAATCGTCCTCTTTAAGACTCCTACATACATACAGTCAAAGCTCATTCCTTTGGAGCAATTCATAATGAACTCACGAAGGAATAAAAGCAAATGAGGCTAATGGAAATTTATTCAGATTAGGCTTTAACTTTTTATAAAATCTTGTGTGTGATCTTACTGTTTGCTTCTTTAAGCAAAGTTTGAAGAGCTCCAAGCCAAGAGGTTTGTACTGCAGATGATGCTAGCATTGCTGCTGTTGAAAAATTTCTTTTGTGAGATCTTTCATTTTTTCCACCAGGCACTCTCTTGAGAATAGCTGTTCTTATTCTGTGACAGAGCCCCACTACATAGACCTTTGGAAATGCTGCAGGAGCGGCTGGCCATCTGTTTATCTGTTAATCATTCTGAGTGCTTATTGAGTGGCCCAGTCTTCATTCAGGGATCTCTGGAGTGTACCTCAGTCACAGCCAGGATGATAGTTCTGTGAGTAGAGTTTTTAGTATTTGTCTGACAATGACAGTCTCAGGCAAGAAATTATTTTTTTGTCCAGGGTTAATAAAAACGCTTCTGATAGAGTTTGTACTTTAGTCGGAGTCCGACAGTACAGTTATTTTCTTCATTATCAAATAAGGAAGTTGGAAGTTCTTTTTCCTAGGATGTTGACTTGATGCTAATTTTAAACATAATTTTTCTTGTCAAAGTATTTTAAATTGTGTAATTAATATGTGCTCACTATAACTATTGAAACAATGAAAAAATTACTAAGCAAAAGCTAACAATTTCCTTCCACTTCCTTGAGGAGACCAACGCCAACAATTTGATGTCTATCTTTAACCTTTCTCCAAGGTTATAGAAACATTCACACACACGCACTTTGGTGTTGCTTGTCTTTATAAATGGCAACACACACACACGTTAATCTGCAATTTATTTTTCCTTGTTTAACAATACGCAATGGAAAGCCTTCCAGGTCAACAGATATATTTCTTATTTTTAAAATAGCTACTCTTTTAACCTGGATTCCCCCAAAAAGCCTGAGACAAGGACTTGTCTGCAGGTAGTTTATTCCAGAAAGTGATCCCAAGGACCAGGAGTAGAGAATGAAACCTGGGAGAAGGGAAAGTCACCCAGTGGTTCCTTACCAAGCTGGTCAGAACTGTGAGAAACTGGGAGTTCTGCAGAGCAGTGCGGAATGCATCTCAGAATTGTCTGCCCAAGGAACAGAGGAGAAACCATTTATATACTGGTCCCCATTCCCTAGTGGTCAAGATGTACCTCATGCCCTTTTCAATTTTAGGTTTACATATGTGTTGGAATGGCTATGAGTTCCTACAAATGTCCCAAGTGTTGATGACAGAGACTCTGGGCACAAAGTAAGAAATCTATGATGCAGCTGATGGAAGGTGCTGTTAATTCTACCTGCAAGCAGCTGGTTGCTACAGCAACAGCTGGGCTAAAATGCGGACTGAGAGGATGTGAGATGATACCCGAGAGATGTCTAAAGCAACTGCAGAATGTTCCATAACGTGCGTGCACCACATTTCTTTAACTATACACAGTGGGATACATAGTTGTGTTGTTTCCAGTTTTATTTTTTGCCACCACAATGTTGCACTGAACATCCATATACAGATACATACATTCTTATTAGCTGGTGCTTTCATGTCCATATAATATATTCCCCAAAGTGGAATTGCCGGTTCAAAGCACTTTCCATCTGTTAACTCATTCAGTCCTCTCCACAGCATAGTTATTACTACTGTCCTCATTTTTCACATGAGGAATCAGGGGCGCATGGGAGTCTAGGAAATGAAAGCAGCTAGAGTTTTGTAATGGATATTGAAAGATTAAAGATTAGATTCCAAAAATTTCTTGGACAGTAAAATATAAAAGATTTTAATATTATTAAATCAATGTGTTTTATTTCTTTAGCCTGCAAATCATATTTCCTTGCAGCCATGTAAGCATCATCTCTCCAGGGGAGGGAGGAAGGTGGATGCCAGTCCCAAAGAAGAGGAGGCTCTGACCTAGCAGAACTCTTTTCACACAAGAAGGTGAAGTAGAAGGCCAAACCCTTGCAGGCAGGCTTCCCTGGAAAGTCACCATGGGTGTAGGGTCAAGAGAATGATCCTTAGCTGAGGGCTATAATGTTGAATCCTCGAGTTGTAGCTTTTTGCAGGGGAGAACTCCGGGCCCTGAGCAAAAGAAGAGAATTCATGTTTATGAACCCAACTCAGGCATTAAAAGACAGTAAGGGAACCAGCTATCAGGCAGACACTAGAATGGGCAAGTTATAGGGCACATAATTGGGGTTAGATTACAGAAGTCTTTGGTAATAAAATACCTTACTTTGTTGGAGTAGCTCTCAGTCAAAATGTCTGAGATTCTTGAAGGAAATTCAGCATCATATTCATTTTGTGACTCTGGTATTAAGGAGGTGCTCCTCCAAGCACAGAGGAAGAAGCGCTATGTTCAGATGGAACCAAGAACAGACAAGACACAATATGAAGATCCTTTATGAGGCAGAGATGAGGAACCTAAATATCTGCCAGTCAATTCTGTTCAACCTTGACTGCACTGGTTCTTGGGATCAGCCATAATCCTAAGGACAAAAGCCTCACAAATGGATGACACAAGGTTCCTGGACTCAATGAGCTGAAGTTCTGATGAGTATAATCAGTGTGTAAACAGCTAACTTGAATATGATCTGGTGTGTTGTATTAGACTTCTATCGCTGCTGTAACAAATTACCACAATTTTAATGGCAACACAATTTGTTTTCTCACAATTTCTATAGGTCAGAAGTCCAGGTGAGCTCAGCTGGGTCCTTTGCTTAGGACTTCAGAAGGCTAAAATTAAGGTTTGGGCTGGGCTGCATTCCTTACTGGAAGCTCTGGGGAAGAGTCCGCTTCCAAGCTTACTCAGGTTGTTGGCTGAGTTCCCTTTCCTGTGGCTGCAGGCTTGAGGTCTCTGTTTCTTCGCTGGCTGTCCTCCAAGGGCCAGTCTTTGCTCCTTGAGCGTCCTGCATTCTTTTTCATGCTTTGCGTGCGGCCCCCTCCAGCAATGGTGGGTCAAGTCCCTCTCAAGCTTTCAATCTCTTTTCTTTTCTCACATCTCTCTGACTCTAGCCAGAGAAAGTTCTCTGCTCTAAAGGGCTTATAGGATTAGATTGGGCCCACCTGGATAACCCAGGATAATCTCTTTAGTTTAAGGTCTGTAATTCTATCTGCAAAGTCCCCTCTGCCATGTAGTGTAACACATTCACAGGTCCCAGAGACTAGGGCAGGAACGTCTTTGGGGGTTCATTCTGCCTACTCCATATATATAAAAATGAAGGCAGCATGAACAAAGTGTTCATGGGAACACAAAGAAAGGATGTGATAATTCTGACTAGAGAAAAGGCAGCGCAGAGAAAGTCTTCATCAAAGACGCAACATTTGAATTGTATTTCTAAGGAGGAATGTGATTCAGCAGAGAGAGCGGGTACATAAAAGTTTATTTCAGGCAAGTACACAGTCAGGAGGACATGAAAACACTTGCCATGTTTGGGCCTGGCAAACAGTGTAGTATAGCTAAAACTGGCCTGGGTTGGAATCCTAGCTGTGCCACGCTGCTAGTTATATAGTCTTGGACAAGTCCATCTCAGCCTTGGTTTCTTCTGTGTAATGGGGGTCATCATAGTACCTATCTCACAGAATGTGAGGATTTAATGAGCTAAAATACCAAAGCACATAACACAGTGTCTTTCACATTGCAAATGCCAATTGAAGACAGCTACTATTATTAACATTCCTGTTATTATTGTTACTAGAGCTGGAGAGGATTGGGAAAGAATGGAGAGGCGGTGGGAATGGGTGAGCCTGAAAATGTAGGCTGGGGTGAGAGGGCGATGCCAGAGTGGTGCAGTATTAATCACAGTTCTTTTGGAACCATTTTCTTCTTTTGGCTTATCTGACATCACTCGTCTCCGGATTTTATCTTACTTCTGAAGATCTCATCTTAATTTTCTTCGGTGGTTATGCTCTGAGTCCTCCAGACCCCTTCTGACACCGGGTCCTTCACCTAGAAGATCCAGCCTATTTGCATGGATTTAATGACAATGTCTTTATCTCTGGCCCCAACTGCTCCCTTGAACCGAGACCTGCACTTGGATATTTCAACCTAAATATCACCCCCCACATATCGTTCATGTGCCTTGACTACTCCCTACTCTCCCACTCACCTTCAGTACCACCTCGCAACACCATACTCAGGAACTATTCATATTCCAGTGTTTTCTGTCTCAGTTCTTGATATACACATTCCCAATGATAATAATAATTGCAATAAATAAGTCCCGGGGTGCTGTTATTTTCTCGGTTACTTTGCATATGTCGTTCCCTTTACTTGGCAAACCTGTGCCAAGCTCAGACATTTCCCCCCTCTGAAGCCCCTAAAACAAGTGATCTCTCCCTATTCTATGCTGCTTCTGCACCTCGCACACACTCTTGTAGTTGCATATATTGCATGTATTGTAAATAGCTATTAATACGCCTGACCCTCCTAGAAGACCACTGTGGGCTCCTTAAGAGTCCAGGTCTTTTCAAATCTTTGTACTCATCGTACTTAGCAGACTGCATGGCTTGTAGTAGTAGATACTAAAAAAATGGGTGTTGAAATGACTGAGTTTATCTTACAGACAACAGGGAGTCACCAAAGTCAGTTTTTAAGTTAATGAGTGACATTATCAGATAAACGTTTCAGCAAGATAATTCTGGCAGCTGTACTAGATGGATTGGTGGGAAGTGAGAGACAGGTGGCAGAGAATCTATTTAGGATCCAAATGAGATCTTTATAATCCAAATGAGAGATGATAAAGGTCCAGCAGAGATTGTGGAAATGAAAAAGAGTGAATAAGTTTGAGAGATTATTCAGGCAGGATTTCTATGACCTACTGAGCGATAGGGGAGAGAGGAGTCCAGGACAACACTGCAGCTCCAGACTTGGTTGACCAGGGGAAATAAACGTTGAGTTAGAGAGTTGAAGAGGAAGACTTTGTTCATGGGGAAATAATACTAGCTTTGGTTTCAAACATGTCAAGATAGAGGTGCTGAGGGACATACTGGGAGAAATGTCCAATAGGCAGTTGGAGATAGAGGTCATGTATATAATTTGTATGTTTTAAAACATTCTTCCAAATATGTATGTTGATATTAAGAGTATTTAAATAAATTTATGAAGCATTTCTTACCTTTTATTTTCTAAAATAGAAGGCTTTATCTCCTTTTGTACTAGCTAAGGATAGTGTATGCAGTGCTGTCTGCCGAAAATCAAGAAGAGAGAAATTAAGTTGACAAGGTGTTGGCACCTCCTTGCCACTCCTTTATTCTGACTTCTTCAGTGAGGAAGAACACAAACACACATGACTGATCATCACGGAGGCAATGGATACACAGAGGTCAAGAATGGAACTTGCTCAAGGTCCTATGGGAAATAATAATGGAACTTTATATTTCCTGACTCCTCGAATGTTTATCTCAAGAGAGCATTAGACAAATGTAGTTTGACTTTCTCAAAAGACATTGAAGAATACGTCTTTTCTCCTACACCAGATCCAACAATAATGGATCCTTGAAGGGCTGACTTAATGACCGTGTTTCCAGAGAGTATTAGGCTGTCTTGAAGACCTGTGACATTGGCCCTTTAGCTTAACTGAAATCTTGCGATCGTAGACAAGACATTTAGGGCTACCTGTCCCCTGTGACCTCTAGTGCAGTGGAAGAGGCTAAGGGGTACATGTGTCTCTGAAAAGGAAGGGAAAGAGAACCCTGAGGGATATAAGATGGGGCAGAATCATTTCCCTGAGGAGTGTGATTGCATCATGCAGGTTCTGTGCCTGCTTAGTGTCTCCAGATACAGATTCAGTATAACCGAGCATGTTCATTCTTATGAAGGATATAAAACAAGTCACAGCTTTCTCACCAGAAAGGCATCTTATTTACCTAGTGCTTACTGGCTGCATAGAAACCACAGACAATAAATCTCTCTCGAACATTTGTGAGATTTCTTCTTAAAATGCAGGAAATGTCGCCCTCCTACAGATTGCAAGCAATTCTAAACTCTTTCCTAAGAGATTTCTTCTTAAACTCTTTGTGCCAAAATGCAATTTATTTTGAGCACTCTTGAGTTTCTTAGGACTTTAATGAGTTTAACGAATGCTTGGCTGTCATTTTTCACATCAATGCTGTCTGTTATGAATAGCCATGAGCTTTAGAGGCTGGCTCTTTATTATGATCTACCAAACCAGCTCCCTCCTTGGCTGGCAGGCGGACATTATACATTTAAAAAATTTGTTTCACTCTGAATGTCATAAGGTACAACAGCAAAAAGTACTATATGGTGGATATCAAAAATAGAAATAATAAGTTCATCAAAATGTTGGTACTTGCTTGTCCTCTCTCATTCTGACCTCCTCAGGGCGGAGGAACACAAATGTCTATCAAGGACCACTGTGGGCACAAGAGATATAGAAGCACCGAAATGGTTAGACACACATGCAGATGGAGGGGGTGCACTATAAGATAATGTGTCACTCAGATCCTGAGTTGGAGACTAAAGCTTTTACGGAAGAAGTGAGGGGATTGTAAATGTAGGAGTCCTAGAGGCTGTCTTTCTCCATTTTTCATCTCACTGCTAAGGGCTTTGGGTCGAGTGTACTTTTTTCCACAGCTTTATTGAGGTATAACTGACAAAAAAAAATTTTTATGTATTTATGATGTACAATGTGACGTTTTGATATATGTATACATTGTGAAATGATTACCATAAACAAGTTAATTAACATATCCATAACCTCACATAGTTATCTTTTTGTGGTGAGAGCATTTAAGATCTACTCTCTTAGCAAATTTCAAGTACATAATACAGTATTATTAGCTATGGTCACCATGCTGTACATTCGCTCTCCAGAACTGATTCATCCGCATAACTGAAATACTCTCCCCTTTGGCCAACAACTCCCCATTTCCCTACTCCCCACTCCCCAGCAAGCACCATTCTACTCTCTGCTTCTATGACTTTCACCTTTTTGGATTCCACATATAAGTGAGATAAGAGAGTATTTATTTTTCTGTGCCTGGCTTGTTTCATTTAGCATAATGCCCTCCAGGTTCACCCAAGTTGTCACAAATGACAACCTTTCTTTCTTTTTTAAGACTTAATAATATTCCATTATATATACATATATATGTATATATATATAAAATTTTCTTTATCCATTCATCCATTCATAGACACTTAGGTTGATTTTATGTCTTGGCTATTGTGAATAATGCTGCAATAAACATGGGAATGCAGATGTCTCTTCAAGATAGTGGTTTCATTTCCATTGGATATATACCCAGAAGTGAGATTGCTGGATCACACGGTAGTTCTATTTTTAGTTTGCTGCAGACCCTCCATAGTGGCTGTACCAATTTCCATTCCCGCCAACAGTGCACAGGGCTTCCTGAGCTGGGTGTACATGCAAGAAGGATAGCAGAGGAATGCCAGGGTGAGCCCTACGGGAAAGACAGGGAGGATCTGACTTCCAGACCCGGTGTGGCTCTAAGATTGAAGGAAGAGTGGCATAAGGGAGACCAGGTGGTCCCTGAGGCTCCAGTATTGTCTGATTTAGCTTCCTAGGTTAGAAGAGAAGATACACATTTGAGGCAAAAGCCCTGGCTGTGAATGAGGAGTGTACACTGGCCTGAGTCATCACTGGAATCTAGGGACAGGCCCCCATTCAGTTGAGGAGGGAGAGGCCCTAGCATTTGACAGAGGAAGCCTGGTGGAACAGCATTATCCATAAAATCCTCAGCATGAACTATAAACTGCAAAATGGAAAAACAGAGCTGGTTTCTAAAGAAGATAATTACGTACCCGGCCGTAGCATCCTGATTTAGATATTCTGGTTAAAAAAATAAAAAGGCAATTATGAAGTTTGTCATGTGGTGTTGGAGAAAATCTCCCTCTTCAGCTCCAGGATTCTTCAAGACAATTTGGTTTCCACCTGGCTGCCCAGAAAGAATTGCTCGGCTGCTATAGCAACTGTGTCCCTGGATATATGGCAGTTGACAAAAGCCCATTTTATATGCTGATTTTTATGCTTAGAAACGTAGGCTGGGCTGGCAAGATGGATAAAATAACAAGCTGGATGATAAAACTGCTGTAAGACAATGGTTAACGCTCCTGTCTTTATCTCACACCTCATGTCCCAACCATCACCAAATCCTGTCAACTCCGCCACTCCTACCTGATCTAAGGCACTGCCATCCCTCATCCAGATTCTCACAGTAGCCTCCAAACTGGTCTGTTTCCACTCTCGTCTTTCTTCCTTCTACTCTCTAAACAGCTGTCAGAGTGGGCCTTCTAAGACACAATTCAGATTACTTTATTCCTTTGATTTAAGGCCTCCAATGGTGTATTAGTCAGCTCCCGCTTCGATAAGGCTTGTAAACAAACCGCTCCAACTCTCAGTAGTTCACAATAGCAAGGATTCATTTTTCATTCCCACAGGTCAGCTGGGGTGGCTCTGCTTCCAGCCTCAGGATGGGTGCTGGTGTGCTCCCTGAATCTTGTCCTGGGGCCCCAGCTGAAGGTGCAGTGACTCTTGGAGCCTACTGCTCCAGTGGTCATCAGGGGGCTCCAGTGGTCATCAGGGGGCTCCAGAGGCCACGGCAACCCACGGGAGCACCTTTAAGCCTTCTCTTTGTGTACATTTGCTCACATTCCGTTGACTGAAACAAGTCACACGCATTAATGGTGCGAGGGAATCTTCTCTGCATATGTGGGAGGGAACTGCAAAGAAATGTAGCCAAGGGTGTGAGTGTGCAATCCTGTTACAAGCAAGTGAACAATTGTGACCAATAATCAAATCTCCCCAAATCAGCTTCTCATAACACTTGGAAAAAACCCCCAAACTACAGCCCTGACCACAGCTGACAGGACCTGTGTGATCTGGCCTCTGATGGCCTTTCTGAAACAATTTCTACCGCTTTTCTCCTTTCTCTCTCCGTTGTAGATGCTTTGGTCCTTTTTCCATTCTTTGAACCCTCCAAGCATGTTCTTGTCCTCGGACTTTGACATTCATAACTCCTGCTGTCCCAAATTCTCCCGTCCCCTCTGCACAGCTGACTCCTCTTTGCCTCATTCTGGCCTCTGGTCAATGTCTCCTAAGAAAGCCTTCCCGGGCTGCGCTGTTGAACACAGCAGCGCTTGCCACACTCCTTTTTAACCTGCTTAATTTTTTTCACAGCACTTAACACTACCGGTCATGTGTTCTAAATGTCTTTATTTACTTGATTTTTCCTGTCTCTTCCAAGAGAAAGTGAAGTCTGTGAAGGCAGGGCCAGTGACATTCCTGGAACAGAGTAGGAGCTCAAAATACAATTGTTGAATGAATGGATAAACTGAACTGCAGTCACTTCCAGGTTCCATTTGTTCCCTGTTGCTCCACACAACCTTCGAAGCCTTGGGAATATGCTGGCAGGTGGCCATGTAAGGACATAGAAGACTCAAGGCCAAGGGCAAAGCTTTTTTTTCCCTATAGATTCTTATATACAAGCTCCTTCCACAGATGGAAAATATTGATCTCAGAGTCATTCTTCTTGTATTTTTCCCTTCCAAGTAGTTCATGTCAGGTTTTTAAAATTGAAGAAGGCCCAAGGATTTTGTTATGAGCGTCTATCAATCATTGCTTGAGTCAATGCCCTTTGGACTGTTTGTGTGTTTGCGTACACCAGGGGGTGGCCAACTTTTAATATTGGGTGCCAAGTTTCCAACTCCTGCTTTTACGTTTTTGTTTTAATTTTTTTCAAGGTGTGCAAGTTCCCTTTCATGAATATACAATTTGAATGTCCAATGGCTCTTCTCCAAGTCTGAAGGTTTGACTGGGTGTAAGAGGTATTGAAGAAAGCACTTTCAGAGACAAGATCTCTTTAAAAACAGGTACATAGGGAGGATTGGAGATGGCCGAAGGCCCAGTTTCTACTGGGAATGTCTGACGATAGCATGCGCACCATGGGCGGATAATCCTTCACATATGTGTGCCAAACCTACAATCTCTTGTCCCTCGTCCATGGACCAGGCCTAACTAAGTACCAGCTGTGAGGAGGATGGCATGTATGGTAGAAGGGTTGGAGTCATTTCCAAAAAAGAGCTTCCTATCAGTGTATAATTTGAGATGACATGAGGAGGAAGACTGATTCGGAGTGAACGGATTGAAGCTAACAGTCTGGAACTGGATGGCAGCCGATCAGTGTGTCGGGCTGAACAGCAAGGGGACCAGGGAACAAGTGAAGATTAGCCACAGGGTGACAAGAAAAGGAGCAAGGCACAGGGTTGGGTGGGCGTGGGAGGGCAGTTCTGAAAGTTGTCCTGCGAAGGCGGCGTGGGGGCCCTGGTATTCCTTTTAGGTGCAGCTTGCCATTTTAGGCATGGTTCATCAGCTGTGTGTGCTCAGGACTTTTACAGAGATGATAGTTCAATTTCTTTATTTATAAGTAGATAAATAAATGTTATTTATTTATAGTTCAATTTATTTATTTTTAATTGCCACGATTTATCATTAGCTAAAAAGGTGTAATTCAAGAGTTGGCTGGGGGTGTGTAGGTTCTGGTATTTGAAGGAATCTGAGGCGCAAAAAGCAAAATTTAAAACTGTGTTCAAACGTTCTTCTACCTGAAGTCGTCTGGTCCATGAACGTTTCGTCCTGATAAGAAGCAGGATTGATGTTTCATTACTCCAATGAAAAGTGAAGGAGAAAGGATGTGAGGATAGATAAGTGGGTCTGTTCCCACTCCCAGATCTTGTCTTCAGCACTCTAATGGTGTATTTAGATCCTAATTGAGGTGACATTTAATGGAATATGCATTTATAAATTATTAAAGTACATGATTTAAGTAAAAAATTTTGTATATAAGCAATAAATATTTCAACATCTTTAAATTTTAATTTATCATCCCCATTATTGTATCTTTATTTGTAACTTTAACTCAGTATGCTGAGATAAAGGACAAAGCTTTGAAAAAATACTATGTAATTATATTGGCAACATTAAAGATAATAGTAAGCAAATAGGCCTTATTTGTGTAATTGTTTCAGGCATCGCATAGTTTTAGATAAACACTGCCTAAAACTGCATTTCACTAATTCAAACTGGTTTGCTAAGTTTTTTTCTTTTTGTGAAAAATCACATAGCCTAGGGAAAAATCATCTGAGACTGATAAGCACACTTTCTAGGATTATTTTGGCTTCATATAATTATTGTTTCCGCTCTGCCCAAGAGCATTTTACTTCCATCAGGTTCCTTTTCCATATTTTCTCTTTCTAAATTAGTGGATACTTTCATATCAGTTGTCTTAAATAATATAAGTGCTTCCTTGTTTATTCATGGGAAGTCTCTACCATGGTGTCTGGCACAAGACAGGTGATTCTCCAACATTGGTGTCCATACTCTTCCTGGACCAACACATTTCCTTGCTATTCTCCATTGTTCCCTCATTCAACAAATATTGATTGAGTGCCAGACAGGCTCACAAAAAATTGTATGATAATGAACTACCCCAGTGTGCTGCATTATTGCAGTGTGCAGGGTCAAAGCCGAGACTGTGATCAACTTATATGGTCCATTTATATTTCCCACTATTTATTTATTTTTTCTCTCCAAATCCCCCTAGTAGATAGTTGTACATTTTATTTGTGGATCCTTTCCCACTGTTTCTAACAGAACTGTATCTTTTCAGTTTTAGTCTTCACTAATTCTGTAAGCTAAAGCTCCTACTAATTTTCCCAAATTCTTTATGCCAAAATATAGTTATTTGTTATTCATTTATAGTATTTTTTCATTATATAACATTATTAATTTATATCAATGTCATTGTATTAGTTATCTATTGCTGCGTAACAAATTACCCCCAACCCCTAGGAGCTTAAAACAACAAATGTTTGGGGCCGGCCCCATGGCCAAGTGGTTGGGTTTGCACGCTCCACTTTGGCAGCCCAGGGTTCGAATCCTGGGCACGGACATGGCACCGCTCATTGGGCCATGTTGAGGCGGCGTCCTGCATGCCACAACTAGGACCCACAGGTAAGATGTACGGCTGTGTACTGGGGGGATTTGGGGAGGAAAAAAAAGCAGGAAAAAAAAAAAAAAGATTGACAGCAGTTGTTGGCTCAGGTGCCAAACTTTAAAAATAAAATAAAATAAAATAAATTTAAAATAAAACCAAAATGCCCCCGCCCCCGCAAAACCCAAATGTTTATTATTTCATAAAGTTTCTGGAAGTTGGGAATCCAGAAGCAATGTGGTAGCTGGTTCTGGCTCAGGGATTCTCATGAGGTTACAGTCAAAATGTCAGCTGGGGCTGCAGTCATCTGAAGGTTTGACTGGGCTGGAGGATCTGCTTCCAGGATGGCTCAGTCACATGACTTTTGGCAGGAGGCCTCAGTTTCTTGCTGTGTAGACCCCTCCATGGGGCTGCTTGACATAGCATCCAGCTTCTCCCAGAACTAGCAATCCAAGAAAGAGCTTGCTGGGCAGGCAGCAATGCCTTTTATGACTTATTCTCAGTCTCTTCCACCATATTCTATTCTTAGTGAGTCATTAAGTCCAGCCCACCCTCAAAGTGGGGAGATGCCACTCTTGGAAAAGAGGAGTGTCTAAGAATTTGTGGCCATATTTTAAAACTACCATAACCATAGAATCATCAAAGCTATCTAAGCAATTCCCCTACTTTCACAAATGAGGAACCTGAGTCCCAGAGACTTGAAGACATATAAAACTCTTATCACCCTCATGTTTCTGCCCTCCATGGGATTGAAGGCTTTCTTTCTTTGTCCTAGATCTTTGCATTTTCTGGCTTCTGAGTTTTATTAATGTTCATTCTGTCCCTTTCACTGCTTTCCATTTTATATATAGTTAACTACATAATAATAAGTATTTATCTATAAGTTTTTCATAAACAAAGAACATTTATTACTCATATTTTTATCCCTAATGCCTGGCACAGAGCCTGACACAGAGTAGGGACTCAGATATGTATTGGTCTGAGCTGAGCTGATTAATATTTGCTTACCTTCATTGGCATGCCTTTCAAGTTGGTGTGCTATTGTTTGGGGTCTTAGATTAAAAATAGCTAACAGATATCTCTTAATTCCATTTTACAGTCCTTAAGTAAGGGATGTAAACACTTGGTCATGAAGCTGTTGAGGCAGATAACAGCAATAGCAGAGAAAAATGTTCTTTGCCTGCTATCATTCTGCTAAAGGAATCGCGCTGTAGGAGGTGAAAAGGCAGATTTGTGAAAGGGAATGAAAATATTTAATAGGTTCATTAATGGCTATAGAATTTAAATTGGTAACATTAAATGGAATCTGATTATCTAAAAGATGGGATCAGTTACTTCTCACGTGTCAGAGTTTGCTAACAGCTCATGTAGATACCACCATAACAGTAACTTGATAATAGTACAAATTTTATTCAATAAATAAATATGAATGAATGAGTAGTGAAGGGAAGACATTGTATTGTATTCTCCATTCTTTCTGACAGAGTGGTGCACAAAGTCCCAGAAATACGATGATGAGTATTGAAATAAGTCTGCGCACATGAGCTAAATCTCCTTGACTGCTGCTAGATGGTCCCATGCATCCTGCTGCTTTTGGGGCGCACAGTCCATTTCCAAACCAGGTCTTTGAGTCTATTCGGGAAAGCAGTCTCCAGAGTGAGCCGGCTCGGAAGCAAATGGGGGCTGGCCTCCCTCCCCAGCTCTATTTCACTGTATTCTCTCTCATGAGATAGCTTTTAATTGCCATGAGCTATGCACTAATGTTTTCATTTATCCATTATTTGGTAAGCGCTGCCTACATGATGGGCATTGTGCGAAGGACCTTAAGAACTCAAAAACAACATATAAGACACGTTCTATGGTACTAGAGCTACTTGAGATATGATAATACTATTTACTTGCTGAGTGTTTTCCAATGGACAAGATAATTTATGTATCTGACCTTCATTCATTAACATCAGCAGGGTAGATATTATCCCCATTTTACAGATGAGGAAAGTAAGACTTGGAACATTTAAAGTACTTGTCGTAGACAGCAGGCTAGGAAGTGCCAAATCTGAGCTCAAACTTGGATTGTCTAACCTTACATAGAACATGCTCTCTGTACACAAGACAACACCTACCACATAGCTGGTGCTCAAAAAGGTCCATTGATTTGGAAACAAGAATACGATTACAAAAATTCAAGGATGGTTATAGTCCCGGATGCATGTTACAAAATAAATGTTTCTCTGGATCCCATGTATAGAATGTGAGCTCAGTTACTTCTCAGGATAATCTATTCAGGCCCCAGAAAAAAAAATATGGGGAAAGTGTCTGTGGACCGACAGTGTCTATTAAGAGTCTTTGTTTTGCTTTAAACACTTAAAAAAACCCTATGCATTTAGTATAGTCAAAAATGTATTTTGTCGCCTCATTACTTAGCATCCTTTATTTCTTTTCCTTATATTCATCATCTTATTTTGCCTACTTTCCTTCATTTTTCTTTGTCGTAGTCCCAAAAGAGAAGAGAAAATTAACATTAAAAAAAATAAGCAGATGTAAGATGTAAAACTTCTTCAAATGTTTCTTACCTTGGTGGCTATCCATGTCTTGTTTGTGTAGGGGAGTCAGGTCTGTGAGAAGCCGTGTTCTTAGGTATAGACACATCTTGGAGATATTGCGGGTTACCGAACCCAGCCCACTGAAACAAAGTAAATACCGCAGCGAGTCACACAAATTTTTTGGCTTCCCAGTGCATATAAAAGTTATGTTTACACTACACTGTAGTCTATTTAAGTGTGCAATAGCATTATGTCTTTAAAAATGTACATACCTTAATTAAAAAATACTTTATTGCTAAAAATGCTAACCATCATCTGATCCTTCAGCAACTCATAATCTTTTTACTGGTGGAGGGTCTTACCTCAATGTTGAAGGCTGTTGACTGATCAGAAGGTGGTTGTTGAAGGTTGGGGTGACTGGGAATTTCTTAAAATAAGACAACATTGAAGCTTGCTACATCAATTGACTCTTCTTTTCATGAACGATTTCTCTGTAGCACATGATGCTGTTTGATAGTATTTTATCCGCAGTAGAACCTCTATCAAAATTGGAGTCAGGGGCCAGCCCCATGGCTGAGTGGTTAAGTTTGTATGCTCCACTTCGACGGCTCAGGGTTCACTGGTTTGGATGCTGGGTGCAGACCCAGCACTGCTCATCGAGCCATACAGTGGCAGTGTCTCACATAGAAGAGCTAGAATGACCTACAACTAGGATATACACCTATGTACTGTTGCTTTCAGGAGGAAAAAAAAAAAGAGGAAGATTGGCAACAGATGTTAGCTTAGGGCCAATCTTCCTTAAAAAAAAATTGGAATCAATCCTCTCAAATCCTGCTGCTGCTTTATCAACTAAGCTTATGCTTATGAAATATTTTAAATCCTTTGTCATCATTTCAACCATCTTCACAGCATCTCCACCAGAAGTAGATTCCATCTCAAAAAACTACTTTCTTTGCTCATTCATAAGAAGAAACTTCTCAGGGCCAGCCCCATGGCCGAGTGATTAAGTTCACGCACTCTGCTTTGGAGGCCCAGGGTTTCGCTGGTTTGGATCCTGGGCACTGACATGGCACCACTCGTCAGGCCATGTTGAGGCAGCATCCCCCCTGCCACAACTAGAAGGACCTCCAATTAAGATATACAACTATGTACTGGGGGGATTTGGTGAGAAAAAGCAGAAAAAAAAAAAAAGAAGATTGGCAACAGTTGTTAGCTCAGTTGCCAATCTTTAAAAAAAAAGAAGAAGCAACTTCTCATCTGTTAAAGTTTTATCACTAGATTGCAGCAATTCAGTCACATCTTCAGAATCCACTTCTAATTCTAGTTCTCTTGCTATTTCCAATACATTTGCAATTACTTCTTCCACTGAAGTCTTGAACCCCTCAAAGTCATCCAAAAGAGTTGGAATCAACTTCTTCCAACCTCCTGTTGATGTTGATATTTTGACCTCTTCCCATGAATCATGAATGTTCTTAAAGACATTTAGAATGATGAATCCTTTCCGGAAAGTTTTCAATTGGCTTTGCCCAGATCCATCAGAGGAATCACTATCTATGGTAGCTAAAGCTTTATGAAATGTATTTCTTAAATAATAAGACTTAAAAGTCTAAATTACCCTTTGATTTGTGGGCTGCAGAATGGATGTTGTGTTAACACGCATGAAAACAGCATTAATCTCATTGCACATCTCCATCAGAGCTCTTGGGTGACCAGGTGCATTGTCAATGAGCAGTAATATTTTGCAAGGAATCTTCTCTGAGCAGTAGGTCTCAACAGTGGGCTTAAATGAAATATTCAGTAAACCATGTTGTAAACAGATGTGCTGTCATCCAGGCTTTGTTGTTCCATTTCTACAGCAGAGGCAGAGTAGATATAGCACAATTCTTAAGGGCCCTAGGATTTTCAGAACAGTAAATGAGCACTGGCTTCAACTTAAAGTCACCAGCTGCACTAGCCTCTAATAAGAGAGTCAGCCTGTCCTTTGAAGCTTTGAAGCCAGGCATTGACTTCCCCCCTCTGGCTGTGAAAGTCCTAGATGGCATCTTCTTCCAATGGAAGGCTGTTCCATCTTCGTTGAAATTCTGTCATTTAGGAGCCACCTCCATTAATTATTTTAGGTGGATCTTCTGGATAACCTGCTGCAGCTTCTACATCAGCACCTCCTGCTTCACCTTGTGTTGTTATGTTATGGAGACGGCTTCTTTCCTTAAACCTCACGAGCCAACCTCTGCTACCTTCACACTTTTCTTCTGCAGCTCCCTCTCCTCTCTCAGCCTTCACAGAATTCAAGAGAGTTAGGGCCTTGCTCTGGATTAGGCTTTGGCCTAAGGGAGTGTTGTCACTGGTTTGACCTTCTATCCAGACCACTAAAACTCTCTCCATGTCAGCAACAAGACTGTTTTGCCTTCTTATCATTTGTGTGTTCACTGGAGTAGTACTTTTATTTTTATTTTTTACTTTTTTGATGAGGAAGATTTGCCCTGAGCTAATATCTGTTGCCAATCTTTCTCTTTTTTTTTTTTTTTGGCTTGAGGAATAATAGCCTTGAGCTAACACCTGTGACGGTCTTCCTCTATTTTGTTTGTGGGATGCCTTCACAGCATGGCTGATGAGTGGAGCAGGTCCGTGCCCGGGATCTGAACCTACGAACCTGGGCCACCGAAGCAGAGTGTGGAACTTTAACCACTCGGCCATAGGGCTGGCCCCTTAATTTCCTTCTAGAACTTTTCCTTTGCATTCACAACTTGGTTAGCTGCTTGGTGCAAGAAGCCTAACTTTTGGCCTGTCTTGGCTTTTGACATGCCTTCCTCACTAAGCTTAATCATTTCTAGCTTTTCATTTAAAGTGAGAGACGTATGACTCTTCCTTTCACTTGAACCCTTAGAGGCCATTGCAGGGTTATTAACTGGCCTAATTTCAATGCTATGTCTCAAGGAGTAGGAAGGCTCAAGAAGAGGGAGAGAGATGGGGAACAGCAGGTAGGTGGAGCAGTCAGAACACACACATTTATTGATTAAGTTCACTGTCTGATATGCGCCCAGTTTGTGGTGCACCAAAACAGTCACAACAGTAACATTGAAGATCACTGATCACAGATCTCCATAACAAGTAAAATAATGAAAAAATTTAAAATATTGTGAAAATTGCCAAAATGTGACAGAGACACAAAGTAAGCAAATGCTGTTGGAAAAATGGCAATGAAAAACTTGCTTGACGCAGGGTTGGCACAAACCTTCAATTTGTGAAAAATGTGATTATCTGTGAAGTGTAATAAAGCAAAGCACAGCGCAATAAAATGAGGTATGCCTCTACTTTTGCCTGAATGAGCTATCTGCGTTATAGACATATGAGAAAGTAATAGTGTTCAATGCAATATATATATTTGCTTACACAAAGTTTAAAATTATTTCTCTAGTCTAGTTTTAGTTTTAGTTTTTAAAAATATCATTTTCCCTGGAGAGGTAGAAGTGGTATTGCAAGGGCCAAAGGGAAGTTACTTCACAGAGCTAAGCAACTTTATTGGATTTGTTTTTAATAATGTGTGACATGAAAAGGTTAATTTGAAATGTTAAGAAGAAGTGAATTCTTTGGAGAATTCACTAAAAGCTAGCTTTACTTTACAAATTATTTTGTCATCCTGTCTTTCTTTCCTGAGGGTCATTTGGTACTGAAGTTCAGGCTCTTGGGTATAAAATAATGAGAAGAAATAATACCACATGAAAAAGAACACAATTTCACATTCAAATTAAACCACCATCTTACATATTTTTTCCATTACCTTCTGTTTTCAGTGTATTCCCTGAGTTTCAGAGCATTTTCAAAATTGAATGCCCTGAAACTTACATAGTTTAGTTAGTAATCTGATAAAAGAATAAGTAGATTTAACAAGCTAAGAACAATTTTTACTTGCTTTCTCCATTCTAGTGAATTCCTTTTTGATTTAACTTTTTTGGATTATTCCTAAATGTAGTTTTGAAATACTTCCTTCAGTACATTTAGCTGTATTTTTTGGAACTGATAAAATAAACAGAAAAATGTTTAACACTCCTGGTTAAAATTTAAATATGTTGTAGTAGTGTTCCAATAATGTACAATAAAATAACTATCTTTTACATTGGAAAATTCGCTAGTTATTGACTCAGTAATAAGTCATCTCATAATCAAAATAGTTTCAACGCCATAACTTCAATATAATTTATCAATTAATTCACCTGTCAAATTTTCATTAATTATCTTTTAGTTCTATACAAAAGTACACAATCATTTTATGCTGATTACCACTCTGCTAACAGCTAAAGTGAGCATTAGCAGTATCAGATAGGACTATACTCTTAGGTCAGCACTTTTTGTATGGCAAGAATTTCTTCCAGAATTTTAAAAATCCCAGCAAATTTCTTTAACAAAATACATCCCTTCATGACTATCTAAAATAACGAAGAATGGGAGCTCTTGACCCCTGTGAAGTATAAAGGGAGAACAGTTACTGGTCGCAGAGAGACTCAGAGCTAAACTGGAGGAGCCAAGATGGAGGCTTGCTTAGAGCAATAACACATTCTCAGTCGTTGTTAGGTGGGGTAGCCTGCAGAACACAAGCACAGGCTCCAGCGCTACCGTCTGGGTAACCACGGGTAGCTCAGTTCACTTCTCAGCTTGTTTCCTGTCCCTGGAACAACCACCATCCCAGAGTACTGTTGTGGGGATGAAACAGAGTAACACATGGAGAAGTTCTCAGTAAAAATGGTCTTTGTTTATTCATCCATTTTCACTTGGTAAATGTCTATTGTATCCCTTCACATGGGGCACTAGACTGCCACACATTAGTGAACGAAAAAGACACAGCCTCTGCTTTTAGGAACTTTACCAAAATGGAGGAGAGCGCAAGGTGACTCATAGTTGCTCACCATCATGAAGAGTTATTGAAATATCCCTGGGGAAATAATCGACAAAAATGTTTAGAATAGTTCCATGGGAATAGTGGCATTTCTAGATTTCACCAGATTTCTGTGCTAAGTTCAAGCATTGCTTTTACTTAAGGTTTATTAACTGGATTTCTATCATTATACTTTCATTCTTTGGAAATATGAAGTAAAGAGAAGACTCTGGATTATTGGTAATTCTTCTCCAAATACAGGAGTGGCATGACACATTGGCTGGTATCAGACCAAGAGTGAGCAAATAGAATTTTTGATCAATTTTTCTAACAGCAGCACAACCATAAACACTTTACTTAATCTGTTTGTGGGTTGAATTCCGCATTTGTTAAATGAAAGGCTCGGGCAAGGTCGTTTAAGGAAAATCTTATCAACAAATATTTATTCTGTGAGCAAAGGATTTTACAACATTCCTTAGGCTATGGAAAGAAGGAAAAGACAGTCGCAAAAGAGTTTCAATCCAGCTAGAAATAAGTATTCAAAGGATGGTAAGAGACTTTAAAAACCAGGCAGAAGTAGAAGATATCATGTGACAGGAAACGCTTAATTTCCTAATGAATGGTACATACAATATGTTCTACAGGTACTAGGATGGAAAAAAGCTTAATTTAGACTATAAAGGGCAGTAAAGAATTTGTAAGGAAAATGGGGGAGGGCAGTGAATCTTGAAATGTAGGCATGTGATGAGATGAAGGATGTCCAAGTGGAGAGAATTTCTGAAGACACTTCAGGTCTGTAATTCCCTTTAGGAGTGGAAGAAAGTTTTCATCACCTACACTGACTGGACAGACAGGACATGTTTTCTTAATCAATAACTAATCTCTCTCTAAAAAATTCTGCTTAACATGCCTTTAGGAATTTCTCACATGCCACTAACAAAGGGACACAAACATACACACTAACGCACACGTACCATGTCATTCCTTTGTCAGATATAGGAGTGAACGATGCCTTAGCTTAGCGTTTTTTATTTGTTGGCTGTAACTGCTTACTCGTTCAAGTCCATTCCGTATTTACAAGTAAAATTGTGATCTCTTAAAATGTTCTCTGTAAGTAGTTAGGAGTGTTGAAACGGGACCGCCTAGGTTTAAATCCTGGCCCACCATCTACAACGTGTGTGACTTTCGGCAAGTTACTTAATCTCTGTCCCTTGGTTTCTACTTTAATAAAATAGGGATAATAATAATATCTATTACACAGGGTTGTTGGGAGAATTAGTTAACATATATAAAGTGCCTAAAATGGAGCCTGGCACACAGTAAGTATTATATGCATGTGAGCTACTTATATGATTATACACACACATACACTCACATATAAATATGTAAGCATTTATATATTTAAATATATAAAAGAAATATACAAGCACATATATTTGACAGTTGCTATATATATATATATATATATGGTCACAGACTCTTTTGCAACCCTATATGCAACTGCCATAACAGTGTAATAATTACATTTAATAATATTTTTCAGTGATAGAATGATCACAGTTGAAGACCGTATCAACATGTACTGAGTGATAGAGACAAAGATGGAAACTAGAAGCTTGGAGATAATGCATGAGAAAAAGGTAAAATTGAAATGTGCTCAGAAACACATTCAGGATTGACCTCATAAACCACAATAAGGTTTACATCTTTTCTCAAAGCTGTAGCACTTCTGGAAGTCAGTCTGTGGCCACTGGAATCACTCAGTATGCAGATAATCTCGTGTGGCAGCATCAGCTGATGCAATCTCTGGCTTTGTTCACTTAGAGAGGTTTTAAAATTTCATTGGTTTGGGTGAACTTTGCCATCTTTTAGCAACTACTTTTCTCCTATTCATATTTGCTGGATTAAATGAGGTGACAGACTTTTAAAATAGTAGGTACTTTTTCTTATCTGGTTTGGATTCACAGTGTAAAGTGAAAAATAATTTAAGTGTGCATTATATATGCATTTGGCTACCAATGTGTGAAGCAAAGGTTTCATATTTTATTTATAATTTGTTGTGTTGAAAGGCTTGATTAAATATAGCCACAGAGCGACTGTTCAAAAGTGATATCTGATTTTTTATGACATTCTGTTTCTATGAAAGAGGGCTGGTGTTATTTAGGAAATGTGCTCTTTTTTTTTTTAAATGCTGAAGCCTAGAGAAAAAGCTGTTTAGTTTATTGCTCAACCTTAGTTATTATTTATATTCTTTTTGACTGTCTATGCTCCCTCTGGTGGAGAACATCACATTAGAAAATTCCCCATTTATTTCCCCCTTTCTCTCCGCCAGGCCCTATATATCCAACACAATAATACCATACCTAATTAATTGAAAACTCCGCACCTGAGTGATACAATTCTGTCATATTTGTTTTCTTATATAGTACTGTATCATGTAGAATTTCCCCTATCATAATTTTTGAAAGCTAAATGAATGATAGCACAATGAACTGTGTGTTAATTTTCCATAATTAACGGCAATAGCAAAAAATCTGTTTATGCTCATGAGACAATTTATGTGTCACGGATATGTCAGAATCTTTCATCATAAATACTTAGGATCTATTTATTCTGTTTTAAAGAATAAAATAATGCAATTAATTTCATTTTGTCATCTCATTTTTGAGTGTGCAAGGAGTCCTTTGGGAATTATACAACCTTTATCCACTGCTACTAGCCAAGAAGGAATGCCCTGTCTCTTCTGTTTAACACACTTTTAAACTTTAAATAAAATAGCTTAAAAAGCTGTTGGATCTGAGCTCCTAAGTTATCCAGAATATACTTACTCAGAATTCCACAATTTTGTGAGTAAAATGTCACTATTTTTAGAAAACAACGTTTTCTTCTTGGCCCACCGTTACCAACCTTGCAAAGCATTCTTCAAAAAAGACCTCCAATATAATCTTGCTTTCAACTTGAATAGAATGAGTGATGGGAACGAGCACAAATCCAAGCATTATTACTCATAGAATGAAATTCTTTGGTTATAAAAGCAGTCTAAAGCAGTAGTTGTCACAGAATTTTTAGAGCTGGGAATTTTTATGCCATCTCCTCCCAACCCTCCCCCCCGACACATATCAGATTTGAAAAACAGTGACCTAAACCAGAGAATTCATTTTTTTCTCTCCTCCAACTACTTTATATACAAATTGATGACTAGAATTGTTAGAGACTCTGTTTTCATATTGAAAACCAGACAAGTTAAAAACAGCGAATTACTGTCCATATTCTTAAATCTCTAAAGTATTCCTTGTGATTAAGATGATGGTTAAAGATTTAAATGAGTGCAATATTCACATATGCAGCCCTAGATGTTATTTGACAATTAGGGCAAAAAGATGAAACTTTCTGCCCATTATTCTCCATATTGATTAACCTGCCATTGTCCCGTTTGAACTTTGCGTACAAGTCAATACCAAAATCCTTATCTACATTTGTGCAGCTATTGGACTTTCCATTCCCATGAGTAAGCCATTACCAAATGTATCAAAGAGAGCTTGTTCTGAGTTTGTTCCTTAGAATCGCCTCAGTGATAAGAGAGGCATGACGTCCTCCATAGAAGCAGTATAAAAGTAAGATTTCTTGATAAAGCCTCCATGTTCCCTGCTGCTTTTTCTCTGCCAGGTCATTCCGTAGAATAACAGTGCTTCCAGTTCAGCTGTACTGTTCGTAATATTTCTGTTCTCCAGAATCACAGCTCTGTGGTTAGAGGTTGATGAAGCTTGGTGGATGGCAATGTTGCACATCTAAATGAACACATCCTCCTTAGCTCATTCTCCACGGACATGTCTCTGAGTACACACTGCATCGTTCACTTCTCCATTCATCAAACATCTAGTGAATATCTAATGTTTGAAGATGTGTGCTAGGATTACACAAACAAACACAAACAAACAAAAACAGTGTGTAGAGGAAGATCTTTCCCATGTAAAGTCTGAATACTGGTACGGGGAAACATAATTTAAAAACGAGATGAGAACTTCAAATAAGGATGGGGTTCTGAAATCGAGAAAATGACCTAACTAGAGCAGAGATTAGCAGCCAGAAAAGGTCCAGTCACTCACTAAATATTAGTTGAATGAATAAATATATCATGACACTCTTCTGGAATTCTAGCCAATGTATAAGACACAAAATAGAAAAAAATAAGGTTTTTATTTTGCAGTGAATGAGACAATAAGGTTTATTTGCTGGCAATATGGTATATACACCAAGAACACTCAAGTAAAATAATTTGAAAACCTGCAGTATGGACAAAATAACTCAATAAAAGGGTTACGTATGTAAAAAAAAAAAAAAGAAGCTAAACTTTTCTTCCTTTCTTTGTTTTTTAAGAAAGGAAAAATTGGACTGGCATCTTGCTCTAGTAACGAAGAGGTTTTAAAAATGTAAAATTCTAAATAATGCCATTCATTTTTATAAGAATTGATACATAAATTAATCAGACCATAATGTGTGTACGTGTGTGGATATGTATATACAATATATTCTATATTGGATGAATTGGATGAATGAATTCTTCAATAAATGGTGTTGAGAAACGGCCTTTACTATGGGAGGATGTGTTAGTTTAAACCTTCTCATTGCCTTGTGTAACAAAATAAAATTCTAACAAAATTCTATACTATCCTAGAAGAAAATTTAACTGAATATTTACCGTCTCAGGATGAGGGTGGAATATCTAAGGATATACAGTATGGGAGAAAATAGAAAAGAAAAGATTGAGAGATGTCGAAAGTAAAAAAATGTAAAGTTATTTTGTGAGAAGAACATCAAAAAGGCAAATGAGAAACTACAAAAAGATACTAAATTGCAGAAGAAATTAATATGCTTTGTTATTTGAAGACTTTTAAAAATAAATGAAAAAATTTTAGTTCTATCAGAAAAACTGGAAATGATGCAGACAATTCATATGTGAAAGTATGCAAATGACCAATAAATATATTTTATAAAATCTCAAACTCAAGAATAATAAAAATATGCAAGTCAAAATAAGTTCTTCTCATAAATTTTCAAAATGCAGAAATACCCATTGGTGCTGAAAATATCATTAGACCAACTGTTTTATATACTGCTGATCAAAGTCTGAATGGAAAGAACATTTCTTGAAAAAAAGTTTCTAGGAAAAGACATTTATATTTATTTAAATAAGTTTATCTTTGCATGACTTAATGGCAAAAATTCTAAACCTAAATATCCAATTGTAAGGGAATGTATATATTACTTTTTGTTTGCATCTATATAATGGAATATTATGCCACTAGTAAAAATTTGGCTTTTAGAAAAGAGCATTTATCATTATTTTCTGATACAGAAGTAACATCATTATTATGGAAAGTCAGAAAATACTGAAAAATATAACAAACAAACAAAAAAATATAGCCCAACCACACAGAGAAAACTTTCTTATGTGTGATTTTTTTTTCTATCTTTAAAGTTAGGATTAAACTGTATATTTAATTTTTAATCTATCTTTTTCACATTATTTTAACCTAGGAGATTATATACGTGTGTGTGTGTTTGTGTGTTCGTGGGCAGGTGTGCAGGTGGTAGTGCAGAGAGAGAGCGCTAGAGAGTCAGCGACAGAGAGAGGAAATGGGAATTCCTTGAAAAAAAGATTTGAATTAAGGCAGACAGTATTGTTGACTGGCTGTCCTTTGATTTATTACAGCTTTTTCTAAATAGTGATTGGAACAGAAGTATTTATTTATGGTGGATTATTTGCAAAAATGACACCAACCATTCCTTCCATCCCTCTACATGCACACCCCCCTTCCTTCAAGAGGTGAAGTCTGTTTTCCTCTGTCCTTGAATCTGGGTGGGTCCTGTGCCTTGCTTTGACCAGTAGACTGTGTGCAAGTGATGCTGGTGGACTTCTGGGCATAGGTCTTAAGAGATTTGCAGCTTCCATTTTTTCACTCTTGGATATCAGCCATCATAAAGAATTCCAACTATCTGGCCAGAAAAAGTCCATGGGCAGGGAAAAAAGGACCCTGGAAAGCGAGAAATTATGCAGGCAAGGAGAGAGGCCCAGTCAATCCCCAGTCATTCTAGCCACCCCAGCTGAGGCCGTTGTGGATCCTCCAGTCCTCGTAGAGCTGTCCAAACCGACATCACCTGGAGCAGAGACAAGCTACCCCTAGTGAAACCTATCCAAGTGGCAGAGTTGTCTGACTTTTGGTTGCTATTTTAAGCCATTAAGTATAGGGATGATTTGTTATGCAGCAGTACGTTAACAGAAGTACCAGAGGGACCAGATCAGGCTGATGATGAGAGGGGCTTTCGAGGTACGGAGCCTACAGGCATGCCCCTTTTAATTTCGCCCTTTCTTTTTCTCCTTCCTGAAACATGACAGCTACAGATGCAGCAGTCACCATGTGACCATGAGGTGACAAGCATGAGGAAGCCCTATATGCTAATGACAGCAAAAGGAAAGATGGAAAGAGCCAGATTACTGACGGCATCCTTGAACTGCTCTGCCTGCCTCAATTCAGCCTACCCCTAGAATTCTTGTAGTTGGATAGGCACTTGCATGTTTAAATGTTAAACTTATTTGTTAGGTTTGCTGTCCCTTCCAACTGAGTGTAAATTGATTCAACAGGCTTTTAAATTTTTGGTAAAATTTAAAGCTGTGAAAAAAACCTTATAATTCTATGTGGCAAAATCAGGTTTCAAATATGTCTGTCCTAACAATAAGGAAAGTATTTACATCTATCTATCCATCTGTTGATTGCTCTATCTTTCTCTCTGTCTATCACCTATCACGAATGACTAAGTGAATAAAAACTGGGATATAATACATGAAAAGCCACTTACAATTTTTATGATTATTGGTCCATCTACTTCCTCACTCAGTTAACCTCACTGAGTCTTGTTTTCTTCGGCCATAAAATAGAGTTAAGCAGTGCATCTACTTTGTAGGGTTATTGAGAGGTAGAGAAAATGTAAGTAAGATGATTAGATTTGTGTTTACGCTAAGTACTGAATACGTTAGCTATAAGTATTTCTATGAAGTTTTTATTTTCATTTTCACTTGTCTACTTTTTTGCTTCTTCTATTTTCCACAATGAGAACAGTTCCTTTTATGATCAGAAAAGAAAACAAAGCAAAAAGAGTCCTGTAGAAAAATCTCGGGATGGGACCAATAGAGTACTGAGCTCCAACACAAATATAAAGTTCTGTGGAGCAGAGGCTGAGTTTCTAGGTTTGTGGCTTAGAAATAGGGTCTGACAGAATAATTTTATGTATTACCCGAAATATTTATCAGTATTATTTAAATATTTTGTTTAATATTAAATGACAAAAATGAATCTTTATGGCAAGATGGATCTTTTTCCTTAAAAGATTGGCACCTGAGCTAACACCTGTTGCCAATCTTCTGTTTTTTTCTTCTTTTTCTTTCCCCAAAGCCCCCCAGTACATAGTTGTGCTTTTCTTCTTTTTTTTTTTTGAGGAAGATTAGCCCTGAACTAACATCTGCTGCCAATCCTCCTCTTTTTGCTGAGGAAGACTGGCCCTGAGCTAACATCCATGACCACCTTCCTGTATTTTATATGTGCGATGACTGCCACAGCATGGCTTGATAAGTGGTGCGTATGTCTGTGCCCGAGATCTGAACAGGTGAACTCTGGGCCACTGAAGCAGAGGGCAGGAACTTAACTTCTACACCACCAGGCTGCCCCCCAGTGTGTAGTTGTATATTCTAGCTGTAGGACCTTCTGGTTGTGCTGTGTGGGACACCACCTGAGCATGGCTTGATGAGCGGTGCCATGTCCCCACCCAGGATCCAAACCAGCGAACTCTGGGCTGCCGAGGCAGAGCTCTTGAATTTAACCACTAGGCCATGGGGCTGGCACCAAATGAATCTTTATGTTATGCTCATCTACGTATCTTTGATTAAACTTGTGTACTATGAAATTGCCACAAAGCCCCACCCAGTAAAGCCTACAGTGTTTCTACATGGATGCTCACAAGACATCAAGTTGAATTTGCCTAAGATTTTTCTGAACATATGGCAAAGAGGTGGGAGCTAATGTTTTCAGTTGCTTATACTCACTGGATTTGCCTGGGCTGATATATTTCTGGAACTTTAATATTACTCAAAATAAAGTAGAGAAAACAGCACAAGGAATTTGATTGTTTCAGACTGGTAGTTGATCCCCAGTGTAGACAGAAATCTGGCAGTTATAACATAGCAACAGAGTCCAATGGCTTTGCAGTCTTGAATTCTAAGTCATTTCATAACTTGAAGGTGGATGTTCCAGTTTCAATTCTGCTGCTGACTGCCTGTTATTATCACACTGTCCTGGTTTCTTAATGGGTAAAATGGGGTTATAAAGCATTATAACCTTTTTTTTAGCATTATGACCTTTTCTTTGTTTCTCTCCCTTTCAGAGTATTTCAGATTTCAAAATTCTTTAAGGTGGAGTACAACAATCCATGGAATAGATCCAGATAAAATAAAAATATGTAACTAAGAAAATCACCTCAAAGAGAATATCGAAATGAGAGAAATAATGAAACTAGAAATGAAGAGTAAAATTTTTGCCGAGAGATATCATGAGCTTGTTGGATATGGTCATGATTTTCACTGTATTCTCTAGCAGACACCAAAAAGGAAAGAAAATGGGTTACACAATTCAGAGGGTTGATAAGATAAAATTGACCATATCAATAGCTATACAAAACCGAAAACAAAACAGTGGCTCCAGGAACACTATGTTTCCAGTACCTTCCACATAGTAGATATTTTAACACTTTTATAGGGCAATTTCTCATAAAATTTTTCAAAATAGACCAATGAGAGAATATCAAAGTACAGTTTTGTATGATCAATCTAGATGGGACCAGAAATTCAGGTACAAGCTTTCGGATGATCTGACTTCATCCAGGGATTCGTGTTAAAGCAGACAGAGGGACATGGCAGGATGGCACGACTTTTAAGCAATCTTCAATCAACCATGTTTCGTTCAAATGAGTCTTTGTTAAGAACTGGTTCCATTACAGTGTGTTGCCAGTTACATTTCAAGTTAATTGCTAGTTAAGTTTCAATGGAGCTGGCAAGGGGAATTGACATTCTCTTGTGAAAGTTGAGTTTAACAAGGACAGTGCCAGAACAGAGAGCCACCTACCTCCTCTTGCAGGTGGGCTGAGGAGTCATCTGTGGGCAGGGCTGGGATTCTCCTCTTGAATATGAGCCATGGAATGAGGTTGTTCAACATGACAAATAGAAATGGCAAGCAATAGGATATATTGGAGTATATGAGGAAGCCATTTGGTGTAAACCTAATTCAGCCTGACTTTGTTTTTCCAAAAGGGACTGATGAGGCCATTGAGCACGCATTGTATATCTGCTTTAAACATTTCCTATGGCAAGAACAAATGGCCTTAAGATAAAGGTGCAACTTCCCCCTACATTGGCATTTCCTTAAGGATAAGCATCTTTTCTTAAGCTAGGAACTGATTGCTAGGCTTGCCTTTGACCACTCAGCTCACCTGTCAGCCCCCAGCTCGAGACAACAGACCTGCCACCCTGCTGTGTCCACTGAGAGAGCAGACCTACTTACTGTGTCCATCAATCGCTGTGCCAACAGAGCAGTCTTGCGACTATTGTAAAAAGGGCATTTCAATCATATGTGAAACACCCTTTTTGGGGGTATATAACCACTCTGTACACCCCACTTCTTTGATGCCCTTTCTTCCTTTGGGAAGAAAGGCCCCAGGCCATGGTCCTCACATTTTAGCTCAGAATAAACTCACCCAAATTTTCATTTATAGATTGGTTATGGATTATTTTTGTCGACAAACAGAACAGAAAAAAATTAAAACAATAAATAGGAAAACAGATATTTAAATAGATGAAGTCTGAGAAAAAAAAAAAAGAAGAAACAGTATGATTTTAAGGTAAGAGAATATGTCCCAAAGGCAAAATATTAATTTTAAAATATGAAAATAACAATTAAGTTAAGAAAATTAAACAAAAATAAATAGATGCAACATAAAAAGGTAGGTCTGAAAGTAAAAAATTAAGACAAGTTAAGACTAAAAGTAGTTTTTAAGAATATACGAATAAAGTTATATCATTTTTATTAAAAATGTAGGAGTATTAAGTTAAACGAAAATGAGAGGCAAAAAATCTAAAATTCAAAAATAAAAAATGAAATTAGAATAAAAATTAGGAGTAAACATCTTACAAGTTATTAATAATAAATTTTAAGTCAATGTTGAGGCAATGAACCACGGAAATCAACTGTTGGCAAAGGCAGAAAATGCTGGCTGCTGTAGATGGGCTAGGAGGTGGGTCCTCAGGGAGGAAAGGCGCTGGCTGGAGGCGGCTCGCCAAGTCAGGTCAGCCGGCAGTGTGTCCTTCCTCAGAGAGCAGAGTGTTGCAAGGGCCTTGCTCCTGTTGGAACCTTTCACAATTATAAACAAAATCTTGATAAACATTCGTGTTTACACACATTTTTGGGGGAAAAAGCTCTGAAGGTGTAGTCGACTAAAGTATATATACATTTTAAAGGTTTTGAATGCCAATTTGTAATGCCAATTTGTCCTCCTGTGGTTGGTAGCAATTTATATTTAAACTAACAGTGCAAGAAAAGTCTCTCTCACTTCCCCCTTGTCTATCTGGTGTGGTGTTATCGCGCTGTTTTCTTTGCTAATCGGAGAGCTGAAAAATATCTTGTTTTAAATTGCATTTCTTTGATGGTTATTGAGGTTGAACCAATTCTCACAAAAGGAAATTTTGTTTATTCAGAACTCTTCCCTTCCTCTTTCCTCTGTCTGGTAGTCTAGATGTAAACAGGCTAGACTACTTTAACTCTTACAAGGCAGATAACTTAATTGGCAAATAACTTTGGGGTAGTCACTACATAGAAAACGCGTTTGTTCAAACCTCTTTTGTTAAATAGGCCTTTGCCAAGCTTCCTGCTCACTAATTAGCTCTCAAATCTGGCTTGATTCCTGAGAAAATGGAAATAATGATTAATTAATGGCAATAGTTGTTTGAATTCCCAACATTATTTGGTAACATAAAATATGCTAAGATGACTCTTACGTATTTCCAGTTAAACTAAAATTAAAACTAAAACAAATTAAACTCAAATTGCTCTATTGAACAATTAAGAATAGTTGTCTTTTATGATAAGAGTTGTATTATAAGTTTTTTTGAATTACTAGAATGTGAAAATTAAAACAAAGTGACAAAATTAATATCACATTTAAATTGCAGGTAATACCCTATGCAATTCAAATTTTATTTTCTGAATACAATTTATATACTTGTCTAATGCATACTGACTTTTCTTTGGTTGGCTTTTAAAATATTCTCTTACTGGCTATTTAGAGCATGTTGAATATTCAGAAGATAGGCTAGATGGTTTCTGTATTCTAAGGTCAGTGAATGGGAAAATTCAGTCTGTATATTAAGAAATATTTACATCTGTCACAAAAATAGTTCCAATATTGAAAAGAGAAGACAGATGTTCTCACATTTTAAAATTAGATTTCAAATTGCAACATATGAAACCACAAGAAAGGTTTTAAATTTCATAGAGAAAATAAAAATTATAAAACATTTAGTCAAAAATGTCAAGTAGCTGATAGTTTTATGGCAATTTTTCAAATCTACAAAACTGTTTGAAACCCCTAAAAAATCCAAGATTGAAATTTCTTTAGATACTATTCTAGATTATTTTTCTTGCTTTTAATAGGATTTACTGAGAATAAATTTCAACAAGCAAAGAGAGATCAAAGGTATAAATCCAAGACTTTAATTTTAGTAAGATGGTTGACCAATTGAGCAGAGAAACTCCTTGCAGCATTGAATGGCTGAAATAATGGATTAAATGTAAAAAATGTTTTAAAAATCATTGCTAATGTAGTAGTAAATTAAGAAAAGCCATCAGAGGGCAGAATTGACAAGAAAACACAAATCTAGAGCATCAGTGAGCATGCAGTCAGTGTTTGCATGGAGAGCACCTGCCAGTTGTCAACAGCCTTGAGCATCGATTTTAAGGTTCAGTGCACCCAGGAGGCTGGAGGCAAAGCCTGGGCCTGAGTTTCACAGAAGGCTAGGTCAAAAATCTGAGACCCCTTCCAGAGGACGACACCTGACTGAACTTGAGGAGAGATGCCCTTACAGAGGAAGATGTTGAGAATACTTGTCCATCTAGCCTTGTGTATGACTTTATTTTATTTTATGCTGCTTTGACATCTTGAGGTCTTACTCATCCTGAAGAGACTGTCCCTTGGAGAGCTACCTAATTCCTAGAGTTACTAAACAACCTGCCTGTGAGCATGCCTTTCATATGCAAGTCAAATAATCCTGAGTCCGTACCCTCAACCACCTCCTTTATGTAACTTGCATACACTCAACCAAGATTCCCCTTTACCTAAATCACACCAAGATCTGGTACCAGACAACTAGGGACCACACCTATAGGCTAGAACCCAGTGAAATTATTCAAACTATTCAATCCTAAGCTTGCTTAGCTTGCCTACCTTATTTTGCCCCTTCCTTCTTGCAAAACATGATAAAAGCTCTAGCTGTGATTTTCCCTTGCTCCTTCCACCTCCTGACCAATCCAGGTGCTTCCCCATCTGGCCCTGTATGGAATAGCTTGCTTCCTCCTCTGGGGACTGTGAGTAATAAACTCTTCTTTCAAGGCAGGTGTCTCCATGTCTGTCATTTTACCACGCCTGATTCAAACAAACTCTGGGTACACATTAAAACATGGTGGTTTTGGATGGAGCAGAATATAAAATTAAAAATAAATATGAAAACAACAAAAGTCCCTTAAGAATTTCTAACCAGGAGATCTTACATACATAGATACGGGACATGAATTCCCACTACTGTGTGATTTTAAAACCCAAGCCAATATTTAAGCTAAAGTGATTGTGGATTGGTAGTGGTCCCAAGAGCCTGGCAAAAGAAAACACAAATCTGCTTTGGGGGAAAGAACTTTAAAAATAATTTTCAAACAATTCTTGGAGTTCCAATGAATATCATCTCCCAATAAAATGTCATTAAAAACTTGAAGAAATAAGCCATAAGCAAGGTTAGCAGAGACAAAACATTATGAACCATACCTGCAAAGCCTATAGACATTGCAATAATCAGAAGAAGAATATAAATGAGCGTTTTTTAAACCTTTAAGGAAAGAAAAGAGTGAATCAAAAATATAAACAAAGACCAAATTGCTACTAGTAAAGAACCACACAGAAGTTCTAAAAATTAAAATATAAAATTAGATTAAAAAATCTGATTGAAGGATAAAATAATACATTACACAGTTGAAGAAAGAATCACTACATGGAAGACTGATGCAAAGAAATTACCCAGGATGCAGCAAAGAGAGAGAAGGAAATGAAAATATGAAAGAGAGAACAGAGGGAAGAGTTCCCAGATGCTCCTAATGATAGTTGCAGAATAATAAAGTAGAAAAGATGGTAAACAGAAAATATTTGAAAAGATAATTGCCATTTCAGATGTTTTGAAAGCACCAATACACCAATATGAAATTCAGGAGACACCATCAGTCCCAAGGAGGTGAATAAAAACAATACACAGCTAGACACACTGAAATTAAGACAGTAGTGATGGTGAAATTAAGACAATGAAAAAAAGGAGATATTTAAAGCATAAGAGAGTAAAACAGATTAATCACAAAGGAAGAACAGTTAGATTAAAAGTTGATTTCTCAACAGCCAGGAAACAGTGGAATAACAGACTCTACGTACTGAGAGAAAATAACTGTTACCATAGAATTGTGGGTTAAACAGAACTTTCACAAATGAGATGTGCATAGGTATTTCACGTAAGAAGAATGCAAGTTACTGATTGTTAATAGGTAGTTCTGTCTATTTTAGAACATAAATCTTAGAGTCAATTTAGGCTCGCCTTTCCCCAGGATCTGGTGGCTTGGAACTTGTGCTCGTGGTGGGAGTGGAGAAAACTCTCATGTCCTTGTTGGTTTTCAAGCCCTTAGTGATCTGGTTTTGGGACAGGGAGGAAGAGAGTCTAAGGGTGTTTCCATACATAACTGCCTGTGTATAATTGGCTGATGTTTACTTTATCAGTTGAAACTGCTCTTCCGTTACTTAAACAAACGCACCATGGGGTGGATTTTCCTTCCTTTTCTGCCTGTTGCAGCTACTTCTCTGTGGAAGGCATCCTAATGCTGGTTTTCTAATGCACAGATGCATTTTGGTTCTGTGAAAGACCCTTTATGGTGCTCTGGTGTTGGAGAATTGGCAGAGGCTTACCCACTTACTACCCCTCCATTCTACCATGGGAGGTTCACCTCCTTACCTCTTGCTGGTGGGGAGTCCTAGTCAGTAGCTCTCTTGGGGACCACTAGCAAAATAACTTAATTTCTAACCTGCACCCAAAGTGATTGTGAGAAACATAAATATCCTTGCCACTGTCGAGGACTGGAATTGGCCACCCCAAGATATGTCTCTTTGGCATGAGGATTATTTTGGGCTGGTTACTTTTAACAACTGCAGACAGGAAAGAAACTCTGAAAAGTAGAATTTACTTACCCTTTGTTAAGACACATTTACATTGTAAAGGAAATCTCCGTCTGTAAAGGTGTCTCCCTCTCTGTACCAGGAAGAAGGAAGGATGACCTTATCTCTGGAAACTCAATCAATGCCAAAGGCAAGGACTTAAATCTGCATCTTGTTTACTGTACTTGTCTGGTAAACTCCCCCAACATCCTCCTTTATCTTTAGCTGAAGATGATATTTAAGGTGGTGGCTTCTGCCATTTTGGCGAGTTGCTCAGGTTGCCTGAGCCTCTCGCATGTATACATGTTATAAAGCTTTGTTTAATTTTCTCCTGTTATTTTGTCTCATGTGAATTTAATTCATTCTCCGGCCAGAAGAACTCTGAGCTGGTAGAGGAAATGTCTTTCTCCCCTACACCACACCACACAGTGGGAATACAGGCTGTGTCTCTTTGCAGTTGTCCCTCTTTATTATCTTTCTTCTTTCACCAGCAGCTTTAAATCTAGGGCAACAGATGCCCTGCTGGTTCAGTTGCTTAGAAAATTTCATATGAGGGATGATCAGCAGTCACAACTTGGTGGAAGGAGCAATGGTTCTGGCATCCTCAGTCTTGTAGGATGGGAGAGAATATCTAGAATATTCCTCCTCGCCTATAGGAGGACTATGGGAAGCTGCTTCACAAACTCTCATTGCCTTCAAAGATGGCTTCCAGCCTTCCTTATTTTCATGTAGTCCTGACAAAGTGGGGAAGTGGAGGACTAGGATGATGGATGGTTCCAGCTGTGCTGAAAAAGTGCCTCTCAGCAATCCTCTCTTCAAGGTGGTTGGCCCCACAGCTAGTAGTTTTTTGATTTTAGAATTTGACATTACTTGACATTAGAATGTTGATTCTGGGCATTAATTCTGGGAAAATAAGAAAATACATTTGCATTACTTGATGTTAGACTATGGACCCTTAGGCATTAATTCTGGGACAGTGAGCAAGTTTTCCATTGGTACTCTACAACACCATGTTATAATGACATAACTTATCATCACAGACAGAAACTATCCTTTGCATAATTGTTATGCAAATATCACTGAATTCCCTGTACTATACTACAAGCTAATGTTTGTAATGAAACAATTCAAGTTTTAAAATATGAACAACTGTGGTTGTTGGAGATAACATCAAACTATTAATAGCATTAGAAATAAACAATGAAGGTAAACAAACTATGAATAACATTATAAATATAACAATGAAGGTGCAGTTAAATATAAGTAAGAAAGATTCCGGTTTACAGAATTGCCCAGAATGAATAGCTTTTGGAGACAGTCAACTTGAGAAATTTTTGGGTGCTAATTTCCTTCACAAATTCAATTTATACTTCTGAGACTTATTCTAAATCCTAAACTACACAGGCCTTGGAAGAAAAATTCATTTTCTATTCTTATTTCTCTTTCCTCTATTTCTTA
Organism: Equus quagga; assembly: GCF_021613505.1. Taxonomy (NCBI): domain Eukaryota; kingdom Metazoa; phylum Chordata; class Mammalia; order Perissodactyla; family Equidae; genus Equus; species Equus quagga. Next base: position 8,393,617 of record NC_060269.1, read on the forward strand.
ATCGGATTAGTACAATGATAATATAAATTTTGAGTGACTATGCAAAATATTGTAATCTAGTATTTCTGTAAATTAGTATAAGAAAAAGGCAAACTCTTTCCACACAGAATATTCAGCCAAAAGTATAATTAAGTGTGAAATCAATTCAAGTCCTCTCCTTCTCATCTGATGGCCAAAGATCAGTAGGGTTTGTTTGCATTTAATGTTTGTTTCTTCATGAAATTTTACTAATTTCATACTAACAGTTAATTTCAGACTTTTGTCCTTCAAGAATGATGTACTGTTGAACTACTCAAATCTCTGTCCCGTCTAGCACCTTTTAAAACCACTCCGTTTCTTTAGAGAACAAAAAGCGTCTAAGGAATCCTACCTTAAAAGTATAATAGTCTTCTCCATTGATAAGCTTCTCAATAATTAAAAAGCATTGAGAATTATAATGAAATGAAGACTGATTTTGATGCAAGGCTCATCATATATCTATGAATGAACTTAGCAAACTTCTAGTTTATGTAATTAGGAGAAACAACAACTCTTGGAAACACAGCTAAAGTTTATGACTCGACTCTTGTCTGATGCAACGCCTTAAGCCCTCTAGGGAGGGTTGGTCTCAAACAACACAAACATACGAATGGCTGTCAGCTGAATGAAACGTGGCAAAAAGTGGTCTGTCCCTAAAGTTGCCATATCAAGTTAATATAAAGGCCAGTACTTTTCATAAATCCACAAAGCCATATCCTAAAAAGAGAGAAATAATTTTTAAAAGTTTTATTTTATGGAAGAAATGTATCTTCAAGATACATTCCCAGAACTTCATTTTTAAAATGCCTATTACTTTGTATATTATTCAAAAGCAAACATACGTGACAATCATCCCAAGTTACTTTGAACTTTCCTGTTTCCACTGGATATTTGGCCAGATAATTGATGTGATGGAAGCCTAGATTTTAACCAATAGGAGGTGGTAAAAGCACAGGGCTTATGTCCTTGCTGTGAGATATGAATTATAGCTACAAAATTTGAGATTCTCAGGTGAGATCTTGGTTCCCTCACTTGCAAGTTTTTTTTTTTAAGTAATTAACTGATTAGATGCATAACAAAGAATAGGGCCTCTGAACTGTTTCCCAGCCCCCTATTTAAAATCCTGTGCTTCATAGAAAGCGACTGACTCCATTTACAGTTCCTCAAGCTGCATTCTTCAGTTTTAAACATATAAGAGGAAAAATCAGAATTCTTCATTGGCAAACACTATTGCTATTGATTCTCCATTCTTTTCCAGAAAACTCTAGTACCTGCATAGGATGTTTCAATATAAGAAAAATTGCTGTTATAAAATTTCGCTTTTGTAAACTAGTTTTACCCTTTTGACATTTCCATTGCTTTGAAAAGCTAAAATATATATTTTATTATGTTCTTTGTGAGGGTGCTTTTCTATCCCAATATTCAATATGCACTAACGATGCAGTAGGTGCTTCGTGGGTCCTCTGGTGTCGCCCTTCCTGCCTCTTGTAGTCACATGGAATATCTAATGCATGATCTAATGCCAATGTTATCACTTCTCACATTCTTATTCCCTAAAAGTAACCAGGGCTCCTTGAAGTACAGCTGACTCCACCTTTTAAGATCGGAAAAATAAAAATGGGCTTGGAACATCTTGTTAAAAAAACAAGAATGCTTTCAGATCTGAGGTGGTATGAAAAGAGACAGGCTAGTCTGTGAGAGAGCTTCCAGGGGCTCAGTATATCAATTTTAACATCAAAAAGGAAAAAAAAAATGATTATAGTCGATTTGAACATGCTAAATATGTTAAAGGGCACACGATTCCATGGTGAAACTAAGAAAGCCATGTTAAAGTGATTGTAACGCTCGTGTAGATTTACAGTGCTTGTATAAAAATGTGATATATCGAGTACCCTAAATTATTTGAGAAATACACTAAAATTTTGATCAATGACAGGTTTTTAAATTACAGAAGTCGATCCCTCTTTATTTTTTTTAATGGAGGTGAAATTTTGAGACAGACGTATGTAAAAGATGGAAAAAATATGTTGCTTTCAAGGTGGGGAAATATATTTGAATTAGCTGATAAAAAATAAAATGTCAGTGAATCAAAGGAAAAGAGTTTAGATCAGCAAGACCGTGTCAAAAACAGGCACAATAAGAAGGGGAAACTGCAGGGCGCTCACCTTTTAATGATACCAAATTGAGGTGAGCCAAGAACACGGAGGGAATTTGAGCAGGTAGTGTGGGTTTTAAGGAAAGGAATTGTGCATTTAGGTTGCCCTAGCAACAGGGGTGTCTTCTTATGCTCAGATATTGTAATGAGGAAGGAACATGAGCAGGGAGTCAAAGATAATTGGAGGGAGCCCTGTCTCCTTTGGAGATAGATTTGGAAAAGAGTTTGGGACAGGTTGATGCCATTGACAAAAGACCATGTCTTGAGAGAGAAAATTGAGTTATGTTCCAAAGAGAGAAGTCGAGCCCGTATGCTCCTGAGCTTCTGAGTATGGCTTAAATCCGCTGTTTTTTCCACTGATTTCAGTTGAAGTTGGGGAAAACAAATAAATAGGGTACCTGCATATTCACAACCGCTCTGTGTTCGTTAGAATCGCCGCTGGGAAGGCACCTCGGACTGAGAAGTGAAGGGAGCTCACTTTTCTGGTCACCGTGTAAGGTGGCTTTGGACCCAAACTATCATAGCAGTCTGCAGTGTGGACGACTCTCCTGCTGCTTATTAACACACAGGGTCTGGATATGTCCCTCGCATGTAGTGATTCCACTTAGCTTAGATTTCTTTCCATAACAGGAAACATGTCTTCCAAGTCTATCACATTCCGGTGAAAGCTGCACTAATTTCTACAAAGTTCTTGCTTATCTTGAGCTGCAACTCGCTTCTCAGGAATTTCGGTCTGTTAGTCTTAGGTTTGCTTTTGAGTGACCTGTGGCAGTTTTAAAAACATTTTAATCTCTTCTTGAGCTTGAATGAATTTAAGCTAATGCCTCTTACAATGTATTTAACAATGAGATATGTTTAAATATGCCTCTTAGTAATGGTACTTCTATTATTAACTATAGTATATAATAATAGTAACAATGTACTTTTATTGTTAGTAGTAATAATAACATCTTATCATTATTTGTGATTATGCACACATTGCTTTGTATTTTTATGAACAACGAGGAATGGCGCCTTCCCCTGGTCGAGTCTGTCCAAGGTGGGGAGTAACTGTGAGGTTTGAGAGGAGAAGAGAGGTTGAACTCATATTTGGTTATTTCAGGCTTTTTATTGTTCATTGCTCCATTAAGCACAACAGCCAAAGGACGACGCGAACCTCAGGTGAGACTCCTGAGGGGTGCGCCAAGCTCAAGGGCATCAGTGACATCTACTTTAAACATTGTGATTTGTGAAAAGTCAATTTTGCCTTTTGCTGTCTTGTTTTGATTTAGTCCAGACTTCTCTTTTTGTAGAAAACTAGGGCCCTGTACCAATGACTGATCTAAGAGAATACAATTTTCCTACCAAGTTCTCATGTTTCTCATTTTGGAAAAAAACAAAAACAAAAAAATAGAAGACCTGGATCTAAGTAAAAAGATTTCTGTGTTTTGTGTTTTTCTCTATAGAGGATATACACAAGCCCTGTGAAGCCCCTGGCTACCTATTTTTCTTCCACTTCTGTATCAAGACTGGTTGTCTGACCCAGAGAAAGGGAGTAAAATAAATGAAATGAAGTTACTGAGGTTTTTATGAAACAGGCATTCTTTCTCTTTTCACACACAACTATAAGAAGTTCATTTGCTCCTACTGGTTTAATGTCAGACTCCTGGAGAGTTTCAACGATGACACGTTATGAATGTGAGGTGAGAACTGGGTGAATGGTTTCAGCATAGTAAATTCCACCCACTGCTCGTTATTTATAAGGTACACTCATATCCTGAAGGAAGCTTGAAGGTTCTCAAAAGAGATGTTAAATAATAATAGTAACAATATTAATAGTACATTTTCTAAGATGAGCTGTTAGAACATTTGAACCATAGCTGAAACCTATGTGCTCAAGTTCCTTCACTTTAAGAAACTGAGATGATAAACTTTGGAAGTCAGATTTCAGAAATTTATATTTTGCACGTAAATGGTATGCACAACACTTTTTAGTGTAAGAGAAAAGACAGGCAACAACAGGGAAAATTTTCAAAGATTGACTTGGCAGTATTTCATGAGCATGTACAGCATCCAGATCAGCTAATGAAATGCCTCGGCTCAATCACTAGCTGCTTACAAAGGAATTTTAAAGATAAATGTCAAAAGAGAAAGGATAAATAAATTATGGAGTAAATTGGCACTAATAACAAGTTATAAGGAAATTAGAACATTTTCATATTGTAAAAAAACACCCCAAGATTTATTCAAGAATTGTAAAGGAAACAGGATAATTCATGGTAGAAAAATGGTCAAATGATGTTTAGAGGGAAAAAGAGGAATATGATGTATTAGTAGCTTGAAGCCTATTGAAACTATTACTTTGTTGTTAAAAAGAGCAGTTAGGTGAAATTTAGAGGTAGAACTAGGTAACTCATAAAATAGCTACTGTTTCTTTAAATTTACCAGTCAACTTAAGACAGTTTATAATAATTAAAAATATATTCCACTAAAATTATCCTGTAATACAGCATAGGTTAGGTAATTTGACAAATGCGTCAATGCTGGAATTTAGTAGAATATAATTTAATAAACTACTTTTTGCTTAAAGGGATTAATACAGTGTAATAGAATATGGTGATTCATCTATTGGTTCACAGTATTTAAAGTAAATCTCGCATCAATTTTACTTACAAAAATGATCACATATATCAAAATATTGAAATTCAGGCAAACAGTAAATAATACAAATATTAATAATTCACAGTCCACAAAGCAGAGCCTTGTTTATTATTTTATTGTGCAGGATATAGGGGAGGAAAGATTTTTCCTCTACCCTTGTAGTCTCTTTGGCTAGTCTAATAACCAAACTGATATAAGACAGATTAGCAAGAGAAAAATAAATTTAGTTATGTATGTACAAGGGACCCATGAAGACAATGAGACCCCAGGACAAGTTGGAAGTTGAGTCTTATATGCCATTTTGAGCTAAGGAATGGCATAGGGGCCTGAGACTTCAAAGGGGAGGAGGGTAATTCACAGGAGGATAAGAAGAGCCGATGCTTGGTGATTTGACCTGCCACACATATAAGTCATTCAGATAGAAAGTTCTCTCTGGTAGTAGCTCTCTGTCTGGGTCCGGCCCCTCGTCTAAATACTTAATGGGTAGTTAGTGGAGAGGGAAACATTTTTCTTGAGTCTCCTGGGTCTTGATTGCCTTCAACTCAAAATAGTCCACATGCCAAAGTGGCACATTTTGGGGAAGCTTGTTCTGAACCCCTTCAACAGTGTTAACATGAATTCACTTAAAATTAATTAACATTCTGTCACTATGTGCCTTTTTCAACTAGGAAATATGACAGATTTTTGAGCTGCAAAAGCATTTTATTATTTGATACCCGGTAACAGATGTAATTAGTTCTGGGAACCATAAGTCAAGCAAACATGTGATTATAATTTAACATATGGATATATTAACAAAGATACTTATAAATCTAGCAATAGTAAATAAAGTTATCTATTGTTGAAAGATAATCACTGTCTTTGAAGGTAGGTAAAAATACTAACTTTCAATCAATAATCCTTATCATTCTTATATTAGGTTGGAATATATGTGGCTATTTGGTACAATGCATCCTAATATGAAAGTTTGCTCAAATTTTTTTAAAGGTAGGTGCACAGAACTAATAGAAAATAGTATTAAATTTCAATAAGTACGTTGGGTTAGTTTTTAGAGAGATTGAACAGATTATATTTATTGAAAGAGAGGGAAGGAAAGATAAGGATGAGAAAGAGAAAAGAGCCAAAGAGGAGTGAAAGATAGATAAATAAGCAGAATAAATAGCGGTGGGGTTGGAGGAGCAGGGCAGAGAAATAGAAGAATGGAAAGGCAGGAACAATAGAGAGGGATTTAAGAGGACTTCATGTTTTCTCAGTAGAGCGTCATATAATCAGAAAGTTATATATGCAGGACCCATGGCTTTTAACTTCAAATTTATATTTATTAGTAATTTTGATTGGAATTGAGTTCGAACTGTGATTATGTGATATGAATCAATTGTGAAATAAAAGCATATACAGATTTGATTGTACTTACCATTCAATATGATTATTCACATTGTCTCAGTTTCATGACTTAATTTTAAAGAAACTGGATTTTTTTTTTTTTTTTGAGGAAGATTAGCCCTGAGCTAACCACTACCAATCCCTCTCTTTTTGCTGAGGAAGACTGGCCCTGAGCTAACATCCATGCCCATCTTCCTCTACTTTATATGCGGGATGCCTACCACAGCATGGCTTTTGCCAAGCGGTGCTAGGTCCGCATCCGGAATCTGAACCAGCGAACCCCAGGCTGCTGAGAAGCAGAACGTGTGAACTTAACTGCTGCAGCACGGGGCCGGCACCAGGAATTGGATTTGAGTAATTAAAAATTATAGTGGGTCAGCACTGTGGCCTAGCGGTTAAGTTACATTAGTTACATACAGCTTCAACCAGCTGAAAGACACCTGCTGGCCTGACCCCTGGTGCCAGTCATCTATAACGTGTAATGGGGCAATGCTTATTTAGGTCCCACTAACTTCCGCATGGAGGTTAACATGCCAAAAAAAATGATTAAAATATTAGGTGAGTATATTAGGCCATTTTTTTCCGTGTTCAACTTTAATTGAAAACTACAATGTGCAAGACACTCTTGTCAACCTTAAACAGAGCAAGAGCAATTTTATTTAAGAAAAAAGTGAGTTTATTGGGAATGACTGAGGAATTGCAATTTGGGAAATGCAAACTGTGGAATACCATAGGCTAGTCCAGAGAACAGAGGAGAAGGACTTGCTTTTACAGAGGAAAAGAAGAAGTTGGGAGGGGCTGTTTTGAACAAAAGTCCATTGGAGGAGGAGAGCAAGAGTTTCAGGGTTGTGATGACTTCTCATTGGCTGAGTAGCGGTGGCTTCTCATTGGCTGGGTTGTTGCTGGGCAAGGGGGTCTTCCTTCCTCCTGCCCAGGCAGGTAAAGTAAGATTCCTCCTGCCCTGGAATGTAAAGGAAGCTGAGACAGAAGGCACCTGCTGAGAGCTCCCCCTTCAGGGCTTCCTGACTCCATGTTGAATGAGATTTCCTTCATTTATTTTCACACTCTGCTTAGGTACCTATTAGTTTTATCACTAGATTTGGGTAAATATCTGGGAGTGAAATTACTGTGTCCCCGGGTAAGCACACAGTAGACTTGCCTATTATATATATGGTAGACTCTGGTGGTGGTGGGGTTGGTGAGAAGTATAACAAAATGCATAAAAGTACACAAACCTTAGGTGGGTAGCTCAATGAATTTTTAAAAAGTGAACATACTCCCATCAGCAGCACCGAGATAAAATATTAACCAAACTGCAGAAGACCCACCTGTACCCCTTCCAGGAATCTCCCAACACTTCTCCCTGTACGGGATAACACTCCATTATATGAATGTGATATTGTGTTTTGATAAGAAATACATATTTTGGTTTTCCTACCAGCTTCTGGCCAGAACTTCTCAAACCCTTGTAATTTCCTAAGTGATAAGAGCCTTATGCTTTCAGGATAACTTTTGTTGTAATATCTGGTTTTAGTTCCTGCCTCTTGAAATAGCTCTGGAGTGATAAAGGTGAAAGAGTGTCTTTTCTCATTCACAGCAAATCCCTTTCCACCACATCTAAATTTATGTTAATGAGGTGACTTTTGGAAGGCCCCTAAGGATGGGGGCTGGTTGCCAGGGGAACCAACCACGTGATTAGAGGAACTTTCAGCCCCACCTCCTGACCTTGAGGAGGGGAGAGGGGCTGGAGTTTGAGTTAATCATCAGTGGCCCATGATTTCACCGATCATGTTTATGAAATGAAGCCTCCATAAAAAGCCCTAAGGGATTCAGAGAGCTTATGGGCTGCTGAACACAAGGAGGTGCTGGCTGGTGTGGCTAGCAGGAGAGGGCATGCAAGCTTTGTGTCCCTTCCTCACACCTTGCCCTTTGCATCTTTTCCATTTGGCTATTCCTGAGTTGTATCCTTTTATAATAAACCATTAATCTAATAAGTAAACTGTTTTTCTGAGTTCTATGAGCCCTTCTAGCAAATTATTGAACCTGAAGAGGGAGTTATGGGAATCCTCGATTTACAGCTTGTCGGCCAGAGGTACTACGGGAGGCCTGGACTTGTGATTGGCGTCAGAAGTCGGGGGTGGGGCAGTCTTGTCGAACTACGCCCTTCACCGGTGGGATCTGTGTTAACTCCAGGCAGCTTGCGTCAGAACTGAGTTAAAACGTAGAATGCCCAGGTGGCGTCCATCAAGAATTGGAGTGTTGCTTGGTGTGGAAAACCCTACACATCTGATGTCAGAAGTATTGGGGAGAGTAGAGTGGAAGAACAGAGTGTTTTCCTTTTTATGAGTGTGTATACCACAATTTAGTTATGCATTCTACCACTGGTAGATATTTGGGGTGCTGTAAAGAGTGCTACTATGACTATTCCTTTGTGTGACTTTTGGTGAAGAGCTATAAATGTTTCTCTTGGGTATGTACCTGGGAGTGAAACACCTGGGTCATGGGGATGTGTATGTTCAATTTTCATTGATACAACCACACAGTTTTCTAACACAGTCACACCAATTTACACCTCAGCAACACTCTTACCCCGACGTTCCTCCTACTCACCAACACGTGGTTTTCTCTTTTTCATTTTAGCCTTCCAGTGGGTCTGTAGTGCTACAGCATTATGAATTTAATTTGTGTTTCCTGAATGCCCAATGACTTTGAGCACATTTTCATATATTTTTTGGCAATTTCGGTGTCATCTTTTGTGAGGGACCGTTCTGTTTTTTTCTTTTGATTTGTAGGAGATCATGATATATTCTGGAAACTGATCTTTTGTTAAGTTCTAGTTATTATAAATAATTCTCTCAATCTGTGGCTTGCATTTAATAGCTTTGTTCAGGCATAATTTACGTACCACAGAAGTTTTTCATGGCAAGTATACAGTTCACTGAGTTGTAGTACATTATGCAGTTGTAAAATCATCCCCACAATTCAGTTTTAAAATACTTCACTCCTGAAGTGTCCCTCATACCTGTTTGTTGTCAATACCCACTCCAACCCCTAGCCACAGGCAGCCACTGATCTGTGTCAGGAAGTGAATATTTTCATGGTTCTGCACAGTTAGGGCTTTCTAAGAAAACGTTACTGACACCTATGTTAAGCCACAAGCATCGGAAGTTAAAAGGTGTTAGACCTGGAACGACCTGCACTCAAAGGGTGTTGAAACTTACATCTTTCAGAGCCAAATGCTCTGCACTTGGGGTACACACTTCCCGTCTGTCTTCCTGAGAGAATTCATTTACATTCATTTATGAAGGATGTAAAACACTAGGGAGCAAAGATTTCTTTCTCTCTCAGGAATGGAGGAGGGAAAAGGAGCTATCCTGTTTCTATATAAAACCCCAGATTCATAATTTCAGGGTTCCCCTCCTGTGAGACACTCCTAGGCATGCAGTCCTAAACATGTGGCTCTCACTGTGTCACCTCTGTGAAATTGGTGAAGTCACTGTAGTAAGTAACATTAATGATGCTGATCTCTGCTCCAGCCACTTCCTGGCTGCTTTCAGGATAACAATGAAGAAATACACAAAGTAAAAATGTATTAATTTTGTTGACAAGGATGAGATCCTGTTTGAAACAAGGTTTGCTGGAAGAGACAGGGGAGAACCCCATAGGCTGACTCACAGGATTTGAGAGAAGTCAACAGAGACCAGTAGCTGATGTGTGGAAAGGACTGGAAGACATCTGTTGGCTGAGGACACGGAGTAGGATTGGAACAAGCAGCCCAAATGGTGCTTTTGGTTTTTGCTTTCTTGTCCAGGCCCGGGAGGAAAGGGTCCAGGAAGTCCCCAAATTAGGCTGTGGGTGGGTAGAGAATGTGACGTCGCTGTTGCTCTCCCCCTGTGCTAGATGAGAAAGAGCAGGAGTTCCCAAAGGTGGGCTTTGGGTAGGCCAAAACAGTAGAAGTGACTTTGCTCCTTGCCCTCTCCTCCGGACAGGAGGAAGCATTAATTAGTTCCCCAAGCTGAAGGCAGGCTTTGGGCACTGCAGCCGCTAAGGGCCTTGAACCTGAAGGGAGATGACACTCACTTATTCCTGTGGACACACTTCATCTGCTTCCCCAGGTCCCTCACTCCCCTTCCACCCTGATCTCGGCTGCCTTAAGGTTTAGGGGTGGGGCTCAGGGCTTCTTGTTTCCAGGGATTGCGGTGGCTCTACACACCTGTCCCTTCATGCCTGGGACTTCAGGACGGGAGGGATTCAGATGTTAATACTCTGGGGGACACAGGTATCTATGTGCCTAGTGCAGTGCAGGGAGGGGTGTGAGACTCAGAAATGGATGATAAAGGCGCCCAGAAGGTAAAATGTGGAGCCATGGCTGTGGGTGAGAGGACGGAAAGAAACAGCCCGGCCATAGCCCAGACGCTGAGAAGAGCACAGGCATGGAACCACAGCCAAAAATAAGGGGGAAACCTCCACTCATCCCCTCACCTGGTCTGACTGTCTCTGCAGCCACCTCTCCAGCTGGGATGTAATAGCTTACCCTGGCAGCTGTGACTGCAATCTTTGAAATGCTAAATTAACTCTTAGGGCTTTAAGCAAAACCTGAAGAAAAGAAAAACAAGTGTAATAAAAAGCCTGTATATTTTAATTTTACATGTACGTGGCCGCCTTCACAGGAAAATGTAAACACAAAGAAGCAGTTAGAGCTGAACGCTTATGTGTGAGGTTGGACAAAGGGTAGTAAATTCTGAGAACGTGACAAGACGAAGAGGTTTGGGCGAGGACAGTGAATTGTGGAAAAGTGACTGGAAAGATGAGGGTTAGTTAACAAGTTTGTACGGATTCTCTCAGCCTCGACTCCCCTTCTCCGGTGATAGGAATGTCTTCCTTCCTCCTGGCACAAGGAGGGCACCTTTCACACGGGAGGTTTATGTCCTGCTTTCAGGAAGACAAAGGAAGGTCAGAGTGCCCTTCTTGCACCTGTTGCTTCTCAAGTGTCTTTAACTAAAGATAATCAATATGCCAAGGTGACATGTTTTGCGGTGACCCACTCTGAACTCCCATGTCTTGTTGCTACTAAGTCTGAATGCATAGTAGAAATTAAGTAGATGGTAAATGCTTGTAATTCCCTCCCTCCCAGGTGCTAGAGGGGATTGATTATGTCAGTCAAGAAAAGCTAAAAATAGAGAAATGTTAGCAGGACATGGATTCGAGACAGAATGAGTCTCCATGACTGATGAGTTGTGCTGTTACTTTTGCTGAAAAGGAGTCTCTGGATGTTCTGGTGATGAGGACAGGAGAAAATACAGTTTCAGATACTAAATAAAATCAAGGTTTCGTGGGTTTTTTTTTAACCTTGGTCATAGAAAACTTTTTTCTCGTAGTTGTTTAGGATTTACAAGTTCAGGTGAAAGTATTCGGCGGTCATTCACAGCTCTCAAGGCTGAAGGAACGTTAATTCTTAAAGTATTGTTTCTAGAGAGATTAATATGTCATATTGAAAATTGTTTTTGGATTTTTATTCTGAAGGACAAATTTTACTTTGATTCATGACATAAGATGGTCCCCTTTTATAATGATCAGCTACAGAGTTTTTGCCAAGAGTGAATATTTCAACATTTCCAATGAGCCTATTCTCTTGCTCATTTTCAATTGTTGGGATTGATTTTACACAAAATAGCATAAATCAGTTGACCAAGAATATTATGGGATTGTAGCAAATTTGAGAGGAAGGAAATTTCAAATCATAGCTGTGAAATGGAACCTCAGGTAAATATGTTTGTCTGCCTAACTCCCAAGGACCACATTCTGCTGTCCTGTGTTTAATACTGCCAGAGCTGACAAATCAATGGACTTCACGGAGAGGCTACAACCAATAAAATGCTTAAGAAAGTCATATCTTTAAAGAAGCAGAATTCCTGCTCTGCCAAATGGGAGAGCTTTGTAATAAAATACCCAAGCATGTGAGGTGTAGTCCATGTGGCTTCATAATTCTATGAAGACAGAGGTTTATTTGCTATTTATATTTTTCCCTTTCACAACTTGCTACAAAGAATTATTCACAATTTAAGCCTCCATCTCTCCTTTCTGGAAACTCTCATTTAAGTGAATGTATTCTGTAGTATTCAAAGCAGTGTTAGAATAATCGTGTTCTACCATGTTGGGCAATAAAGTTTGTATAGATAAAATTTGCTCTTAATTTTGCGTGATTTTTACTTGGCTTTTGCTATAACACTCTGTTCCTGTAACCATAAATTATAAGACATGTTTTTATAGTGTTAGAAATGTCTGCATTTCACATCATTCCTATTATTATGAAGAAAGTTACTAAGGATGATTAATTCTATTTTCAACTGTGAAATCCTGTGTAAGAAATGGAAAATGGAAATCCAGCAAATATCTGAATATATGGATATTTTCTGTTATTATTTTATTTATTCATTCAACCAATATATATCAAGGGTTGACTATGAGCCAGGCGTTGTTTTATATCCTGGCAATGCAGATGTAAACAGCAGACATGAATCACTTTTCTGAAGAAGCTCATCCTCTGGCGACAGAATCAAGAAAGTGTGTAAATGAAATATGAAATATAGTAAAGGGTAGTAAGTGCTGTGGAGAAAGATCAAGGAGGAAAGAAAGGTGGGGGAGAGGAGGGTGTTTGGTTATTGATTTGTGGCTGTGTCCCCCAGGGGATGTACACGACCTGAAGGCAGGACCCTGTTCCATGTTACCTGTCACCATATCCAGCGTGTGTCATTACATGTGGCACTTAATAAACGCTGAATGAGTGGATGGATACACTTGGCCTTGAATGAGTCCGCCTCTTACCCTGATCTACTCTTTCTCCCTCATGCTACTTTATAGTGTATATAATGCACTAATTAGTTACGTTGACTATTTACTGTCTGCCTAACTCAGCTAGCACACAACCTGCACATGGTTAAGAATTTTTATCTATTTTGTTCATTGATGCATCCCAAGCATCTGGAACATGGCCTGACAAGTACTAGGATTTAATAATTATTTGTTGAATGAATTAATGAATTTTAATAAGTAATTTTCCCTAAGAGGGAACAATGAAGTTATTAATTTATAACATAGGAATTTTATTTGCTACTTTTGGCAAGCCGGCTTATTCCTGCCAACAGCACACTGTCTGATTGCTACTGACAAATTCACAATTTGTGTGCTCAATTCTCCCATGAATAAAATGCTTAGAAAGTTATTCCTGATGCCAAATTCATGTATCTGAGATATCAAATATTGAAATGTACTAACTGTATACTTTATCGACTATCAATGGCACAGTTTCTCCTCTATTCTTAAAAATTTTTAAAGAGACCTGGTCAAGCGAACTGTAACATTTACTCAATTTTTGAAGAAGCAATAAAAGAGTGTGTAAGCGCAGATGCAACAAGTCGTTTGGACAGGCCTGACAGACCTGGGTGCCTGTTTTAGGCCACTGAAAGGCACTGCAAAGTTTTGTTGGTTTGTTTTTTATTTGAATAAAATGTTTTATATCCTTTCTCTTCCAAGACACGTAGTCCTATCCACAAGTTATTTTCTGACAAAGCAAATGGGATACTTATTTTTCAATCCAGAAGTTTCCTTTGTTACCCTAACAAAAGGATCAGAGGTTTTAAAAGAGGTGCATTTTACACTGGAAAGAGCCACAGACAGCTCTAGAAATGCAGCCTGAGAATCACAGTTTAGGAGAATGACACCTGAGGATAAATGTCCAATATTCACATAGTTTTAATGATCAGGGCGTAACCGTCAAGTGCGCAGTATTTTCCTTCCTGGACATCTTGAAAAACCTAGTCATTTGCTGACAGCATTTTGGAAACATTCTTGCTCGTTATTTATACATGACTACTGAGTTGGATCTCAGTTTCACAAGCGCAAGACACACACCTCTCTCAAATCGCAGTCTACCCAGCATCATGTGCAGATATTCTTTTTGAAACAGTGAACAGCATCCATGAAGCCACTTCCATGTAGAAGACTGTGGGCTAATTTATTTTCATCGAGAAAGTTATGGTCATTTATAGAGAATTTAAAAATCACAACATGTTACATAATGCCTACTGTGTTCAAATGTGAGTTAATTTTCATAATCCTAACTTGCCTCTTTGCTCCTTTTTTGTCTTGCTGAGACTTCTAGAAGATTCTACATTTACACCAGCAATTTTCAAATCACTTCCACAGAACCCTAGTCCTGTGCAATGAGCTATAAAGAAGGGTTTCATGATGAAATAAACTAGAAAATACCATATAAAAATTTCCTTCTGTTAGAGACCTTACAAGGCAGACTAGGATTTTCAAAACTCTAAGAAAGTCTGTGTTAGAGTGACCCCTTTAATTCCACATTTCCCGAACTTATTTTTCCCCAGAACTCTTTTGTAATGTAATGGTAACTCTATTTGTTGAATTATAAGATACCATCTATTGTAGCCACATCATTATTCTATGTGCCACTAAGAAAGGAAAAACAACACTGACAATATGCCTTTGATTTTTAAGGCTATTTAAATATACAGTCAACAAAACACAAACTCAAGATGCAGTACTTTATCCTATATAATGAATGGAAAGATATAGTCTAGAAGTGAAATGTTAAAATTACAATTTTTTATCATTTTTGTCCATGTTAGTAATTTCAGTATGGTCTATAGATTCTTGTATAGATTTCTATAAACTGTGAGAGGCAGTCCTGCGAATTCTGATACAAACGTATCTAACAGAATGCTGCTGTACCACCACACACATTTTGTTATCACAGGTGTCACTTCACACGCCACAGCTCCTGGTCTCTGTGAGTTTTCAAGGGTAAACTATGAGCTTAGAGGCCTCTGAGTTAGGAGAGGGCACTTTAAAGAAAATGCCAGGGCGGCGCGAACCACATCTATCTATCCTCCTTGACGACCCATGACACCTGTCATTACAAATCTTACTCTTTTAATCCTCCTCATCATGTTTGCATGTGTGAGTTCCAGACTGGACTTTTAACTACCCCAAGTGGGATCCATATCTTCTTCTCTCTGTATCTCCCCACCATGTCCACTTTGTTAAAGAGTAGGATCATTAGAAATGTTATTTATTAACAAGAGAACATCTTTCTCCATGTAATAGCTAAGTGGAAACATCTCTTATTTGCAAACTCCATATTATATTACTATGGTTGTTAGCAAATCATACCTTCAGTTGCCTATTTGTAAAGAGTTTTGTTTGTTAAGATGAATAATACAATTTTATCTAGAAGTTAGATCAGAAAAGCCACACTAAATTTGCTAGTGCCATAAAATAAGTCATTTTAATAATTAAGATACATAAATAAAGTGTTTATGATAGAAACAATAAAGTTGTCTCTCAATTCTGTACAAACACTGAATTTCCAAGTAATTTGTAAGGAATATATTCATCTTATTACATTCAAAATAATGGTCAAACAATAATGACTACCCTTTTTTCTGAATGATTTTCATTTTATAGTCTGTAATTCACACAGTATTACAGTAACATAGTATTACAGTGCTTGTTAATCTCGAAGATATGAAATAAAATTCTTCTAATGGTGTGTAGAAAATAAAAATAAAATAATTAAAAATCATTTGCATAACTTTTATGAAAACAAAATAATTAATATTTTTTCTGTAAAAATAAATTACATACTTTATGCTGAAATGTCTTTCTATTAAAGTGTTTAGAAAATCGTTACATTCACGTTTTGGCATGGTGCTTGAACATTCTTATCTGCCATTCTCTCATGCATGATCAAATGAGGTGCAAGCTGCTCACACGTGAGAAAAACAGCTTATTTTCACAGGAAAGGAAATGATACATGAAATAGAGTTAATTTAAAAACTCAAGTGTCATATGATAGAGATACAAAAATTCACTAAGAAAATATATTTTTCAAGGCCTTCGAGGTGAGGCAGTCTTTGACTATATTTTATCAAAGGTAGTTTTTAATCACGCTACCCTGTAAATACCCATCCAATTAGCATGTTCATCGATTGCAGGTTATTGTCCCTTGTAATGATTTAAAGCCTAGTGCTTGGTCAACGGACTGAGGCACAGCAGTTGAACTCATTCCTGACCACCTTCTATAAAGGAGCAAGAGAAATAAGCATCTCCATTCTCCTCACAAGTGTGGCTCACAAGAGTAGCACCTTTGGCACCAAGAACAGTTTTCCATGTGGCAACCACGTGGCAGAAGTCTCTGGAGTGGCACAGCATGAAAAGTCTGATGCTTATGGCAGTGATATTATGGAGCCAAATTTGCTTGTTTCCCTAGAAAACAGGTGAACGAATTGACATAAGTTTACCCAGACAGTCAAAAATTGGTACTTATCCTCGAGTAACACCTGAAGGGCAATTTAGAAAGAAGCCTGTTTTCTGCTTTTTCTTCTTTGTCTTACTTTTCTTCTGCTTTTTCTCAGCCTTCTTTTTGCTTGGTTTCTTCTTCTTGTTTTCCTCTTTATACCATGGTCCCCAGACTCCTCCATTGAGCCGAGGGTTACTTCTGGGGTCTTTGGGGGGGTACCTGACGGGCACTGCAGTTTTGTTGTACTGTGAGAGCCTCCGCAGGAGCTTCTTCACGATTCCAGGATATCGGTTAGATAGATCCACTCTCTCATACGGGTCAGCTGTGATGTTGAAAAGCCATACACTTTTGCCAGTGGACAAGGTAATCCGTTCGTTGTGCCACCGATTTGGCCCCAGGTTGCTGAAAGACTGAGGGGGAACCCAGTCACTGTACCCAGGGTTTCCTGTAAGCAGTTTCCAGTTCTGCACCCTGATGGCTGACTGGATCGCAGTGTTCCAGATCCCATAGCCTGCCGCCAAAGAGCCATTTTTCGCCTTGGTATAAATGGGGTCAATGTTGTGCAAAATATCCACCCGGGGAGAACGAAGGCCTTCGCTTATGGTCTCCCAGATATCATAGCCATCCAGTTGAATGTCCTCATCAATCTGTCCTTCAGCCAGTGAAATCAGAGTAGGGTACCAGTCAGTGATGTGCACAAGCTCCTTACACACCGTTCCCTTGTTTTGCAGAAGTGGGCTATGCACGAAGCCAACAGCCCGGATCCCCCCTTCCCAGTATGTTCCTTTGCTGCCTCTGAGAGGCCAGTTACTTCCTCCTGCAGTGGGTTGACCGCCATTATCTGAAGAGTAGATGATAATGCTGTTGTTGTAGAAACCATATGTCTTTAGAGCCAGAGTCACATTGTTGATTGCTTCATCTAAGCAGGAAAGCATGGCAGCATACCTCCGCCTGTTTATGTTGACGATGGATCTGTAGTGTTCAAAATACCTGCTAGGGGCTTGCAGCGGTGAGTGAACAGCTTGGTAGGCAATATATAAAAATATAGGCTTTCTGGGGTCATGGGAAGCTAAGATTTGCTGTACTCTCTGAGTGTACATCTGTGTGGAGTAAATGCCATTGTCATAGCCCCAGGCAGCATTGTCATTTTCATACAAGTCATAGCCACACATCCCGGGACTGTCACATTTGTAGTGTGTATAGTAATCACCACTTCCCAAGAGGGAACCAAAAAAGGTATCAAATCCTCTCTTGGTGGGCATGCATTCTTTCCTGTAAAAACCCAAGTGCCATTTTCCAACCATGTGTGTTGAATATCCAACCTCCTTCAGCTTCTGAGGTAGAGTTGCATTGTCCAGAGGTAAGCAGTTGGGTTGGGTGGGTCTTATGATAGAATGCTGAAGTCCGGTGTGTATCTGATACCTTGATGAAAGAGTAAAAATGTTGTCAGTGCAGGATAACAGATATTCTACATAAAACAATGATTCTTAAATAATGTTTCTATGAAGAGAAACTTTACCCAAATAAAATATGACCAATTTAGCATTTCTACTATTGACTCAAAAGTCTTTCCCTAATTAGCTTCATATCCAACCTTCGAAATACATTTAACTCTAAATCAGGACTTTTAAAACTAAGATTTCATCACTTATCTCAAAGTGTTTTTCAAGTTCTTGTAACGGAATTAATTTGAGTAAACTTTAATCTTAAAAGATTAAAATTAATTATAACTAAAATTAGTTGTATGACTTAGGAAACTAACATAAGAGAAAGGATATATAAATTTCAGAGCATCATTATTATTTTTATTGTTTTTAGTCTAGGGACCTCGCATTAGCTCTTAAATCATTTCCTGAGATCATTTATGTCAAGCTAATTCTGAAGTACTCAAAATACACGCAGAAATTATACAAAAATCTGTTTGTCAAAAATATTTTATAATTAGTCTCCAACCTGTTAGATCTCTGTAAAGAGAAAGAGAATGTTTCTGACTCAAATACATTATGGTTGAAAAACCATTTTAGAGTAAATGTTTTAGCTGCTGCTGAGAAAGGATTACATTTTCCCCAGAATAGCAGGAAATGAATCCTTTCATATGTTTCCCACAGCGTTTCCTTTTTAAAAAACTGACATTCACTTACAATATAGTCTAAGAAAACATGGTACCCTAACACTTTCTATACACTAAAATTGAGTCAATGTTAATTTCTCTCACTGTTCTTTTCCCAAGGGCTTTTTTCCAGAGAATGGTTATTATCACACAAGAGTGTGAATTTTCAGTTGGGTCAAGATGTGCCTATTAGTTCATGACATTTTAAAAGCACTTGATTCTATACTTATTATATAAGTTTGAAAAGACTTTTTAATAGAAAATATAGAAATCTGAGAAACTGAAAGTTGCAGAGAGTGTTAGGGTAAATGTGAAAATATTCTTGGAATCAAATTACAAAGAGTAATATTGAGGTCAAATACAAAACTTTTTTCAAATTGATTTAACCTGAAAGGCCAATGTGTTATAGGTGCCTTGGGTGAATAGTTCAATTTATTTTTAAATGTTCAAATGATAGCATAATGCAACTGTGAGCTCTTTTGAGGCATCCATCGCAGTAACGTGTTGATGGTTTTTAGTAGCTGTCGAGATATCTGGTCACTAATGCCAAGCAGCATCCAGATGGGCCCTGTCTACTCTGCTGATCATTTAGCTGTCAGAGTTTCACAATTATCACAGTGGTGGTAATTTAAAACATAATAAGCCCCCAAAGAAATAAGCATTTCATAAGCATTATTTAGCACCAAATTCAGAAGGTGTTATTGTCCTCGATAATTTTTGATCCGGTTCAGGATCCAAAACCTTTACTTGTGAAACCACTAATTTTGTAGAAGGACAGGAGAAATCGGTAACACTAATCAATACAAACATTGAGGAAATTTTAACAAAGAGATATCTACATGGGTAAGAATTTAGGGAAGGATTTATGGGCATGTGTTATTAACTAAATAATTATCTTACGCAGAAAATGTACTTGGCTGGAGTATCGATTCAGTTTATGGAACCGCTAACCAATTCGAGTCTTTCTAATTAAATTGGGCATTTTCTCACCTAGAACTAAAGGCAAAGGAACTGAGGCTTTTGAAAAGTGTGAAATACAGGAAATGTGCACACAAAAAAGAGTACAAAAGAAGAGGTCTGCGGCTTTCAGAAGATGGTGTAAGGCTGGCAGATCAGTCAGACAGTTCAGAGCCTTTAATCAACTATGCGGTTTCTGTCTTCTCCGGAGAGTAGAATGGTTTTCATTTTGGAAAATTTAGAACCAACAGCAGAAAGTTTTGGCAGCAGCTCCTACAGAAGAGAGATTTTCAGGGCAGCACCTAATTAAATGATTTCAAGCTTCTGGGGCCAAATGGGAGGGAGTTTGGGGTAGAATTTGGGGCGTGGGTTAAGGGTATTGGTTTTAGGGTCAGACAGCCCTGGGTTTGAATTTGCTCCTCTGCTTATTAGCTGTGTGACTTTGGACAGTACTTAACCCCTCTGATCCTCAGTTTCCACACCTGTAAAATAGGGATAATGATATATATTGGGTTGCTGGAGCATCAAAAGAGAGCACAGAATCTGGTCAGCAGAGTCCATTCAATAAATGATAGCCTTTACGATCCTTATCCCAGGGTTCTGAATCATGCGTTACTAACATATTTATATAAAGTTTTATAATTTGTAGGCCCTCTTTCACATGCACTATGGCATTCAATCCTCACTACAACAGTGAGATGCGGGATTCTTTATGTCCATTTTATGGATGGGAGAATAGAGATACAGAGATGTCCCCACTCCTCCAGCCTGCCCCACCAGGTGGGGAAACTAGTTCTTGAACGACAGGGCCTAAGCCTGATGCTCCCTATTCTCTGTAAGAGTTAATATCACTACTTCTCGAAAAATCAAGGAGCAGAGGAAAGACGCCATCAGTCTCGGGAAGTGAATCTATTCTAACTTCCTAATTAAAGAGAGGAAGGATTTATAAAACACATAGTGAGGCTTATTCTGATCCCGCAAAAACTTGAGGTTAGTTTTTTAAGTAGATGATTTGTGGGCATTTCAAAAAGAACAAATTAGGTACAGTCAAAAAGAAAAGAAAAGTCCTGAAAAGTTAGCTTCACTTTCTTTTTTAAAAAGGATCAGTATTAGGTAAATAACTTGGAAAACCAATGGGCATTTGCAAAATTTGCCCATGATTCTTTTCTCATAAAATAACGGAAAATCAACTGTATAATAGCACTATTGACTGGTGATAAGATTGACAATCTCACACTTTAATCTAGTTAATACCATATAGAAAGATTTCATTTACGTGATCTTCTCTGGCTTCCACAACTCTGTGGAGCCGGCCGGGGGGTTCGTTTATTAGTTCCATCTAATAGCAACAGCAACAACAGACACTGATGCTCAGAGTAATTTCATAGCACAGCCATGAGTCTTGAGGTTCCACACCGGAATCCAGACTTTTGGCTTTGGAGACTTTTCCATAGTACACTGACAGCTAACTGAACAACTAGACTCATTTAAAATTTGGATTAATTCATTTGGATTAATCTTCAGTATTTATTAATTTGCTCTGTTAAGCAATATTATTGAGTGTATAAAGTGTGCCGGGAACTAAGTTTTTGTTTTATTTTGTTTTCCCTTTCTCTCCCCAAAGCTTGGTATCACTAAGTGTGAAGTAAAGATCCTACCAGCAATGGGAGTGTCTTGAAGGTATGACTTCTGTCAACCCTGGGATCAGATGGGGATAGAGACAGTGCTGTCAGTCATGGACAACAGCACCAAATGCTGACAAATTCTTTTATTGCAGGAAGGAGCTGGTTGGAATCTAGGCAAGAGCTTTGTAGAGTCTTTGGTTTGATAGTGACTTCGACTTGGCAGCAGCAACTAACTTCAAGACCAATCAAATAATTCTTCAAAATATACTACAAAATCCTGATTAAGTGTTTGAGGATATCTGATCTGCAAGGTAATTTCTGGAACAGCACAACTGGGCCCTCTTTTTGGCCTCAACTCATTGATGATTATTATCTATGACTTGAATAAATAAATAGAAGAAATGCTTACTATCTAGGGGGAATAGTGCCATAATCAAGATTCAAAGTAATCAAAGTGACCTGAAATGTTGTTGAAACAAAGAGGATGAATTATGGATGGAAAGTTAAGAAAGGGCTCAAAGATTGAAGGGAACATGTCAAAAAGATGCAGAAGCCTGAAGAAGGGGCTCTCACTGGCCAAATCTGGGGCAACGTGAGCATCAAAATAAATAGTGAGAGTAACAAATTATACCCACTGAATGACACAGGAAACCCCGAGTCCATACTAATATAAGTAAATACGTAAATAAAAGTTTGGTATGGAATGGGATATTGATAGTCTCAAAGTTATCTCCCACAAAACAAAGAGTAACTATACAGTGGAAACACCTGATAAGCACCATATTAATCAAATGATGAAAGTTAACATTATCAGAAATTGGGACAAGTCAACATCATATGCCACCAGATAGGATGCAATAAGAATGCAGCACTGTTTCTGTGTTATTCCAGCTGAAGATGCATAATCTGAATCTAATCCTAAGTAAACATGAGGCAAACCCTAACTGAGAAGCATTCTAGAAAATAACTGGCCTAAAATGTTCAAAAGTGTCAAGGGTAAGTAAATCAAAGAAGGAACCAGGAACTTTTCAGATTTGAAAGAGACTAAGGAGACATGACAAGTAAATGAAACACACAATTCTGAATTAGAATGGGTACAATAAAGGACATACTTGGAGAACTGGCAAAATTTAAATGAGGTCTGAGGATTACATGGGAATAACAATGTTAATTTCCTGATTTTTACAGTCGTTTTGTGGCTAATGTAAGAGAAAATCTTTGTTTGTAGGAAATATACAGGATGAAAGGGCTTCAGGTTGGCAATTAACTCTCAAATGGTTCAGGAAAAATGTTATTTGTGTTGTACTTAAATTTTTTCTATAAGTATGAGATTGTTTCAAAACATTTTAAAAATGTGTAATAAAACCTAATTGGGATAAATGGAAGATGTTACATTTTAGTTAAAAAAATAAATTGTTTATAGGTTAGTTAGTTCAGACTATGTAAACGGATCTGGGAAGTTGGATATATCAGATTATGAATTTAATAAAAAGCAAAAGAGAAAAATGAGAGCTAAAATGCTAATAAGATCCTACATTATATGAACACAGTGTGCAAATTCTGAGAAGTAATAATACCACTCTGATAATCAGAATATATCTGGAATATAGCATTCAATATTTAAGCGTGTTCCTCCAATATATATACATTTATTTACTTATAAATTACAAACGTGAACTATTGTACCAATTTATAAACATTATAAAATGTACACAAAATAGAAATTTAAAAAGATGAGATAAAAGTAAATACAAATATAATTTCTGGTATTTCTTCTTGCATCCTAATGAATCATCCTGTGTTGCTCTAGGGTGTATGGACTACAATTTGGAGACCACTGGTACAGAAAGGAGATTGCAGAGAGGTGAGAATTGAAACACAGAGATTGTTTAGAGGACTATTAGAGTAGTCTGGGTCAAAGATGATGGTGGCTTGGACCACCATCTGGTGGCAGTAAAAATGGAAGTAAGTAGATGGATCGAATGTATGCTTTGGATTTAGAGAGGATAGGACTAAATAAGTCAATGATGGGAGGGTTGCTGGGGAGGCAAAGGGAAAACTCAAGAATGACTTTTAGCTTTGTGGCTTTCATAATTTGGTGAATAGTGGATGGACCAGCTGATCTCTGTTTTATTCCAAAGTATACAATTAGGACTAACAGATAACATTTCATGGAAGCAAATTTCAACTCAATGCAAAAAAAAGAAAATTCTTAAAAAGAAAAGAAAAGAAACAAAACCCAATAAAATAGGCTGGATGCCCCCTTGCCAAGGATTCTATAAAAGATATACCTGAATTGGAAAAGAAGTACTGGGTGGCCTCTAAGGTTCCTTCTACCTATAAGAATCCATGGGTCAAGAACTATATCTTAACGTCTCTATAGAGAACTCCATGCCGCCTCCAAGCAGCTTTACAAAACCAAGTGGATAATACGTACAGGTATTTGATAAAGAAGTTTCCATGATGCATCAATAAATATTTAACTTCTTTCTTTGAATAATATAAAGTAAGCTTAAAAATAGGTTTTTTACATAATATATTCTGAATGCTATCATCGTGTTGGCCAAAAAACTAATTTTGAAATTTAGTGGATTTTTTTTGCCACCATCTGGCTACCACGTGAAGAAAATTCCATATGAACAATTGTAAGTCGAGAGTCAATGCCAAATCTGTTAAAATCAATAGCCATTATTCTCACTTTTCTGCCAACTTAAAAGAAAAAAGCTAAGAGGGCCTTTTGGCTTGGTGTTAGAATACATAAAGAGTTTTGTAATCTTTTTAAATATTAATTTATATCACTGGGGGAGGGTAGTAGCAGTTATTTTTGAGTTCTCCTTCATCTAAGATGTCTAATACAATATTATTGTTTTAATCCAGTTACATATTTAATGTGCCCTTATAAGTACAAAATACTTATAGGAGAAACTATGAATCCTAATAGTTCCATGCAGACTCTAAAGTCCAGAAGGCTAGAGATACCAAACCAGCCAATAGTGGAGTAGGACCTGATATTTTGATGGGAAAGAAACAGGTAGAAGAGACTGTAGTTTACAAATCAAATGTCACTCAGATATTTATAAGTTAGAAAAATATAACTAATTTTCCATATTCTGAAAGGTGTTCCTTTATCACTTCCTTCCAAAAGACTCTTCTGTCTCAAAGACTGTAACTCTATTTATAGGCCTTAACTTTGTCTTTCGCATAATTATATCTTCTGGTGGAAGCTGGAAGTGGGGGAGGGTGTCATAAAAAGCCTATGCTTAGTTTTTCATCTCATGTTTTCATGATGTTTCAGTTTTCACCATGAAAAACTGGGCATGGTTTAGAATGAATTACTTATTGAACACCCATTCACCTGCCATGAGCCAGACACTGCTAGCTTAGGGGGTCACAAGTTGAGTAAGATGGTTCCTGCTCTCAAAGAACACAGTGCAGCGTGAGAGACAGACAACAATTAGAAGATTATCCTGACAGGAATAAAAACCTCAACAAAGACAACCACAGCATTCTATGAACGCTCATAGCGGGTCAGGAAACGCTCTCAGAGGGGGCCATGTAAGATCTGAGTGCATTCGTAGGAGTATCTAGCTGAATGTGGGGAAAAGTCAGATATTTAAAACACCTGGAACAACACAGACAAAAGCACAGTCACAAGGGAGTAAAATCTGAGATGATTCTTGAGGGAGGAGAAGCCATCCATGGGGAGAGTTGAAGGGAAGGCAAAGAGAGTGTTTCAGGAAGAGGAGTGGAATGTTCAAACGCAAAAGAAGAGAGAGAGAGTCTGGCACCCTGTGGATCAACAGTTCAGAATATGAGAACGGAGATTCAGATGTATCTTGATGGGAGATGAGACGATAGAGACAAGTAGGTACCAAATTATGGCGAGCTATGTTACAGCATACGGCTGTACTCAGGGTTTTGTACTTGATGTAGAGCTCATAGGAAGCCACAGAAATACTATGGAAAAGAGAATAACATAATAAAACTTTTCTATTAGAAAAATCATTCTGGTTGTAATGTGAAGGCTGGATTGGAGTGGAACAAGACATAGGTGGGGAATTTGCCCTAATCTAAGTAAGAGATAAAAGTTGATGGTCCAAACTGCGATGGGTAGACAGAGTGGATGAGAAAAGGAGAAGATCAGAGATTACAAAGAGGGACATTTGATAGGATTACAGACTATACATGGGGAGCGTGGGAGAGGGGAATGTTAAAAATGAGTCCAAAAAGTCTGGTCTGGGTGGCTGGGTGAAAGGAAGTTTTTTGCTCTGAGTTAAGAAATCCAGGAAGAGGAACAGGAATGGATGGGAAGATGATGAGTCCTGCTCTGCATTTCGTTGGAAGCACCTGTACAATATCCATCTGGGGATGTACAGGATGAAATCACATAAAGATTTGAGGTTCATTAGCATACAGGTGGCAGGTGAGTTCATGGGAGCACAGACACTATCTAAAGATGGAATGGAGACTGAGGGGCAAAGATGGAGCCCAGGAAATACCCTCATCTAGAAGAGAAGCAAGGAGCACCAGTGAGAGAGTCTGAGTGACCGTGGGAGCTACAGTAGTGGAGGGGAGTTCTACAGAGTCGACTGCATCATGTACTGCAGAGAAGCCAAAGAAGGTGAGAGCTGAATAGCACCAACTGGCTTTGGCAATAAGCATGTATGACCTGATAAACTATATTTTAGCGGAATGGTGGGGGAAGAAGCCCAGATTTTAGTGAGTTGAGACATAAATGGAAAGTGAAAACATCTAGATGGTGAGCATAGACTATTTCAAGACATGGAGATGGTAAAGGAAAAAAATGAATATGGCAGAGCTCCCAGTGCTGATGTGGAGAAGTGATTATGATGCATTGTTGAGTGCGAGACATCTGGCCATGGCAGAGTATCGACTGTATTATTCCATTTTTATAATAAAAAATGTGTAAGTTCCATGAGGGCAGGGACTATTCGCTGCTGGATCTGCATCACCTAAAACCATACTTGGCTTGTAACAAGACATCAATAAATGTTGTTTGAATGAATGAATGTACTAAAGTGTGTATGTATTCACTGAGAGAGAAAGAGAAAGAAAAAAATGTAAAAATATACACCAAACTGCTAGACATGGTTATTCCCAGGGAGATAACAATGGTGGGAGAAGAGGAAGCTTTCGATTTCCATTTTACAAATTTACATATAAATGAAATTTAGATGATTGCTTTTCAAAATAACTAGCTTACTCTACTCAGACTAATTTACTAATATGGAACCAGTTTTACCAAGGTGATTAATTAGTTTAAAATGAAAAAAGAAATCTAAATGCTAAATGAATGGAAATGCTCATTCATCTCATCAAGGAATGTTCTTTCTAGTAGGGACATCTACTCAGGAGACTACCTTTAGACCAGAAGAAAGGGGATGGGATGAGCTAAATGAATTCTGTAATTACCCCCTAAAAGCCAGAGAAAATGCCCCCTTTTACCACACAAGCAAAAGGATAACTTGTCAAGTAATTTTTAAATGCCTGCCTTCGAATAATCTTTCCTGGTCCTCAGAGTTGCTGTTTGTCCTTGCAATTGCCTTGCTCATGCACAATATGTTAACATTTATGACATCAAAGCTTTTGCTACCTCATTACAGTTTTCCTGGTCTCATTAGACACACGGCTGCAAATCACATGCTAAGTGGTTTCTTTCTGGAAACTTTCTTTTTAACCTCATCTATAGTGGGTGTGAATTCTTGGTAGTTTCCATCAAAAAGTAAGTTTAGTCCCCAACTAGAGGATCTTCTCCTGACTCTTTTTTTTGGTGTTCTCTTTCTCTTTTAGAATTATTCCTTTTGAAGACCCATACTTTCTACACTCTATTATTAAAAAAAAATAAAGTTCAATACATAAATTAAAGACTACCAAACATCTAAGTGAACATTCACTTATATGATTAATGGATTTCTTATCTGTAAAATTATTTACAGAGTAAATTTAAGAGGGAACTCCAGAGATACATTTGAAATTATTTAATTTACAGAGAGTGTTTGAAGGACACATGTATTCCATAAAGCAAAGTGTACACATACTGTCAAAATAAAATTTCCATTTTTCTTGCTATTCTCACTACTACCACAGAGTATTATTACATCAATTTATTTAAACAGTGTGCAGTTATCTCCTCTATTCTAAACAGAAAATGTACTTAGAGGTGTAGACCAGAGAGTAGCTTAAATATTAGACCACATTTCATGTTACCAACTTTGCCCTAGAGACAAGATGTGTATGTGTTAGGGAAAATATCCTTAACCAATATCCTATGATATTAGTTAGGATTCCCAATTTAAGATATAGATTCCTTAGGGAAAAAATCCTTTCAATTATTTTGAAAATGTCATCTTTCACTTTGCTCTATATGCATCAATCCATAATTTAGTTATTCCTCTAGAAATAGGACTGCCATGTTTAAGAAGTCCAACATTTTCTTTGTAGTTCTTACTTCGAGGAAGAAAAAAAAATGAAGAGCTTGACATTTATGCTCCCCAGATGGCTCCTTTAGGAACTGGCCCAACAACAAGGTAGGACGAACTCTTGCATTCTTGATCAGAATTACTTCCTCTTAGGCAAGATTAGAGATTATCTTTCAAATAACTGAGTATCTTTGCACCCGAAGTTAGCCACACATAGCAAAAGTATTTCAAGTCAGACTCATGTGGAAGTGATCAATGTCTTAGCTGCAAGCCATGCAGAAACAAACAAGCTCAAGATGGCTTAGCAGAGAAAATGGTGGCAGTCTCCACCATTGGCATTTATTAAAAACCTGCAATGTTCCAGGCACTGTACTGTGGGTGAACAGAAAGGATGGTGGGAACTTATGATAAGTAACTCTGTGGGACATATGATATAGTAAGTATCAAAAATACAGAGTAATTTTTATGTTTTAGGGAAAGTTTAGAAAAGAATGTACTTTATTCCTTAGGACAGTTGGGTTTACTACACTTTCAGTTAATTAGCATTATTTTCAAAGGAAGTCTTAAAATCCACGTTATAAAGCAATCTCAAATACAATAAAGAGAATGACTGAGTAAAAACTGCATTAATTGGTATGACCAAATGCTCAAGGCTAGAGCCATTGCATTTTCATGCAGGCATCATTAGATATAGGACACAGCCACCAACTGACATGTATTAAACAATTCTTTTCCTAAAAGATAAATTCATGGACTTCTAATCTATTTGCGACTTTGACCTTCTATTGGTGACGTTCCTAAATTCTAACAATGATGACTATTGGGCCTATCCTGAATACAGATATTGAACTATTTTGATTAGCTTAGGATTTATTATTAAAATGGCAGAATTAATAAGCAATTAGTTCTGGCAGATAAGGATGTGGAATTGATATATTCTGAAGTGTTTAAGTTATAAGTAGCTTTAAATGAAAGAAATTTAGCAAATTAGAATGTATCTCATGCTCTAATAATTATTATAGATCATGTTTCATCCACATGCAAAGCAGCGTGTTACAGATGCCTTAATTTTATGAAATAATTCTTTTCATTCAACTTTCTCCTTTACGTAGAAAAATATCCAGAGTACTTGTTGTGTTATTCTGAAGAAATTTTAGTACGTTTAAAATATTTCACAATGGCAATAATAATAATTTTTAAAACTGGAAATAAAAATAAATATGCCCTGAAGATCCCTGATAGATAAAAATCTAATGCCTTGAAACGCACCCCCGGGCAGAAAGCCGCGCCACTCTGCCGCCCCCAGCACATCTTCATCATGGTTCACCTGGATCCCTCCGGCTGCAGGTGAAGTAGTTTCCTCTTTTCTGTCATCACAGAATATGAAAAGCAGTTGGTCAGCTCTCTCTCTATGATAAAGATAATTTTTTTCCAGAAAAGTTATCCCAAAATTACTAGTAAAGTGGAAAGCAATCATTACATAGGCAGATCATTTTCTTCAGGAGAGGGCTCACTGCCTACAGCCTGGAAAGGGCACTAACTAGAAGGATCACAGTGTCTATTTCACACTCGTTCTGGCAACTTTCTGTACAGTAGTACCCCTTTGTCTGCACAGAAAATGTTCCAATCCCAGAGGATGCCTAAAACCACGAATAGTACCGAACCTTAGATATAGTGTGTTTTCTCCTATGCGTTTTTACCTATGATAAAGTTTATAAATTAGGCACAGTAAGAGATTAGCAACAATACCTAATCATAAAATAGAAAAATTATAACAATATAGGTAATAAAAGTTACTGTAGGGGCCAGCCCTGTGGTGTAGTAGTTGAGTTCATGCACTCTGCTCTGGTGGCCCAGGGTGTGAGGGTTCAGATCCTAGGTGAGGACCTACACACTGCTGGTCAGCCACGCTGTGGCAGTGCCCCATGTACAAAATAGAGGAAGACTGGCATGGCTCTTAGCTCAGGGACGATCTTCCTCATGCAAAAAGGGGAAGATTGGCAACAGACGTTAGCTCAAAGTCAATCTTCCTGACCAAAAAAAAAGTTACTAGACTTTAGCAACCTCAGCGTAAATTTTTTTTTCTTTTCTTATTGAGAACTTTCACTTAAGCGAAGCACTTTAAAGCTTCTCTTTGGCATATCCAAATTGCCAGCATCACTACTTTTGTGCTTTGGGGCCATTATTAAGTAAAATAACAGCTCCTCGACGGCTGGTCTCATAACCTAGATGCTACTCAGTGACTGACGGGCAGGTATCAGATACAGCATGGATCTGCTGGACAAAGGGATGATTCACGTCCTGGGTGGGATAGAGCAGGATGGTGGCAGATTTCATCATGCTACTCAGAACACGACAATTCAAAACTAATCAATTATTTATTTCTGGAATTTTCCATTTAGTCTTTCTGGACTGTGGTTGACCCTGGGTAACTGAAACTGAGAAAATCGAAACCGTGGATACAGGGAGACTACTCTATTTTCTGCAAAAGGTTTGTCCCTGGTGGTCAGTGTTGGATCCACAGTCTAACATCACTTTGGAGGGCAACTACCCAGTGCCTGGTGGCATGTGGGAAAATGTGTAATTTACATCTGTTAGAAATCAGGTTGGTGGTGGGGGTGGTTAGTAGAAGGTTACTTTATCTCTGGACATTCTGCCCACTGGCTTGACATCATAGGAAGTCTTCTGGCATCTACTGTGGAAACAGTCCAGCCCATGTGGTGGTATTGAGGAAAGCCCACCATACTAGGAATCAAAATGCATGGATTCAAATCCTGCTCCTTACTGGCTGTGAAGCCTTGAGCAAGCCACTTAACCTGAACCTGTCTCTTCATTTTTAAAAGAGATATTAGTAAGAGCAACACAACAATGCCACAGGATTTTTTTTTAATCAGGATTATATGAAGTAAAATATATAAAACATATTGTAAATTATAAACTTTTACACAAATGTTGGTTATAACTAATTATTACTACATCTCATCTCTTCTCACGCCCTTCTTCTCCATCATTCTTCAACTCCATGTCCTCCTCTTCCCACTGCACTGTTATGTGCACGTGATGAGACCAAAACCAAACCAAGACAATGGACGATACCATAGCTTGGACTTGTGAACCAGTCTCCTGCCCATTCTGTTTCTTCCTGGCAGTCAGATGGGAATTTCCAATTGTCGACTGAAGGTCAGCCCATGCAATTGCATTATTTCCCCTTTTACTCGACTCCTGTGTCAGTTTCTTTAAATGTCCATGAGGGATGCAAAGAAATATTTACATTGTTTTTTAGGGAGACCCATGTTATTTACCAATTACTTAGCTTTAGTTTTACAAAAGAAATATTCTGAAAGGAGATAGTTTGTAAAAAGAAGGATGGGTGTTGAATCTACAGGAATATTTACGGCATGCTGAGTTGTAATGACTTATAAACAAAAACCAGCCAATCTATTAGTTGCCTGAGTCATCCTTGCCAGTATTAATTTAGTACATGCATCTTGATATAGTTCAGCAGGAGAGACAAACTTGTTCCCCCAAATTGTCTTTGGAGCACTTTAGTATTATTAATTAATGTTTATTTCATCTCCTAGAGGGGGGATATTCCACCCAATTTTTTTCTTATTCTTTACTCATACCATAACAGATAGGTTTCCAAAATATCACATGAATACTGCACGTATGAGCCTGGGAAAGCATACCTCTCACTGATCATACGTTTCTCAGCTGACAACCGTATCTGAGAAAGCTCCCAGAAAGTACCATCAAGACTTATGGCAGCAAAACTTGTTCTTTTCCATACTGCTTCTCCTAGGGCCTGCTGCCCCCTCTCCTGTACCATCAAGAGGAATCATGTGTCTTGGTGAGCTGTGCTTTGCCCGCCAACTCCTCTAAAAATTTGTGTTATAACATCCTGAATTGTCATGCAATCCTGAAAAGCTATGTTAACTGTTGTTTTAGCTGTCTTTCTACTAGGATCTCAAAACACAGATTCTCAAAATTATTTTAATGATATTTTTATAGTAATATAAGGGAAAGTGCATGCAAAAGTGTAATGATTAGCTAAAAATTACATTCAGAAGCTATACTAATGTAGTTCTTAGATGTCATATTCAGAAAGAATTATATTAGAAACAAGTTAACAAAAATAGATCCTTCATGACAATATCATTGGAGCGATATTAAGGGAATAACCAGTGATTCTGACCTACTAAAGGACAAGATAGCTCGGTCTGTAATTTATCGGTATGTTATTGGAGTGTTCAGTATGACCCATGCTTATCAATAACTTAGCAATTCTGTTACCTGTCCTTGTTATTAGGTTTATTTTACTATCCCATAAAACAATGGAGCTGAGAACTAAAAAGGCAAACTCATTTCTGAGCATCTCTATGCCTCAGTTTCCTCACTTCCATAAATTGAGGGCAATAACAGCACCTTTCTCACTGAGTCATTTTGAGGAGTAAATGAGCTGACATATGCGAAGTGCCGGACAGTATCTGGCACGTAGAAACAGAATAGAAAAAATTACAGAGTTCAATGGGATGATTAAAGTTTTGGCAGACTTAACACATTTTCCAGCCTTTGGTTGTTGTCCTAACAGTAATAAGTAAGAATCTCTAAGAAAAGACCACTTGCCAAATTTTGGTGTGGCATCAAAGAAGAATATCCACATGTATCTGAAAACAAGGCTCAAACACATGTCCCTTTTCCAACCATGAAGCTGAATTTTCTTTACATACTTCAACAGCAACAAATATGACAATGAGAATCCAATTGTCTTCTGTTAAGCCAGAGGTTAGAAAGATTAGCAAAATTAAAAATGGTGCTACTCTTCTCACTATTTTTTAAATTTGTTTGAAGAATATAGTTATATTCATAAAAATATATTATTTATGTTAACATCTAATTGGTTTGTTATTTTAAAATGAATTAATAAATAAATACTTTTTTAAAATCCTCAGTTTTAATTTCAATTGGTTTTAACTCATATAAAGCTCTTTGGGGTCCTCAGTGATTTTTAAGAGTGCAAAAGGGTCCTGAGGCCAAAAAGTTTGGGGACCACTGATGTCTAAATTATTCTATGGTTAAAATTTTCTGAATACATCTATCAACCATTACTAAACCTAAATAAGAAATAATTTTATGAAAAGTAGTTTGTAGCAAAAAGAACACAAGATTAGGAACAAACATTCCAATACTGAATCCATCATTAACTCTGTGGCAAGATGAAAAAAATCATTTTTTAAAGTCAAAATAGTATGCCAATTCTGGCAAAATTCTTATCAGTGGTGAAAATTTTCTATATTGTTTCCTTCAACTTCTGGAATAATTGGCTTCGGTTTTTACAAAAAGTCAAAAATAAATAAATAAAAAAGGACTATTTTTCAAATCTGGGTTTCACTGAAGCTGAGCGGTATATTGTCCTAGAGCAGAAGATGAGCTTCCGCTGAGATCAAGGGCTCAGCTGTAGGAAGAGGTGCCCATGAGACTGTGAACTGCTAGTAATGAACAGAAATCCCTGGGAGACTTCCCACAGGATGTGGGTTAGGAGTTGAAATCCATTCTACCCTAAGTAAAAGAAATCTCAAAGGAAAGGGTGAAGTTGAGTGACAACAAATAAGCGTTGCCTTAGGTAAGTCAATTCCCTCTGAATCCACATCTGCTTCTGCAAAAGAGAACAATAATACTTGCCTCACAGGGTTACTCAAGGGATTAACACAGATAATGTAAATGAGGATTACTAAACAAATGGTGTTGCTGATATTGTTGAAGTAATAGTGGAGCCCTGGATCTGTAGTCAGAACCCATGGCTTTCAGGTCATGCTCCATCATTTGGATCCATCACTTACCCTTCCTAAACCTAACTTCACCATCACTATGAGGTGGAGGGACATGCATGATGCTTGTGGGCTTCAGGAAGGGGTAGTTTGTGAGGTGCGGAGCCAGAGAGATGGCAGAAAACTATTGCTAGGCAACATGACCCCACAGTTTTAGAAAAGTTACTAGTGCCTCAGAAAAGCGTCTTGAGGAGAATCGTATGAAATCTTGAAGAATCTCGTGGAGAAAGGAGAAGGTAGAGATTCATGGCTCGGTGTGACAAGGGAGGAAGCTGGCAGCTGGGCAAATGTAAGAGTGCAGTCGGAGATAGGCAAAGAAATGATGGGAATGGCCTTGGCTGCCCTGATTATGGAGGTGGGCTGGGGATCATGGTTGACTAAAGCTCTGCCCCAAATGACATCTGACTTTTACTTAAGATGGTTGTAATCATGACACTTGCCTCTTTTCAGGTTGTTGTGAAAGTTAAGTAAGATAACATGTATCAAGGCCCTTTACAAAGAATGAAGCATTACACAAGTTTGGTTATCATTATTAAGTAAGATAGGAGCAAGAGAGAGTCCTGTGGCTCCCTCCCACAGAGATAATCTGGATGTTGAAAAAGTTTCCTACGAACAAGAATCATGTTCTGTAAAGTAAAATAAGGTAAAGTTTTATTAAAGATTTCAAGTAGGAAGTAGAAATGTGTTCTCTAGAAAGGAAGCACCTCCTATTGTGTTTGAATACAGTGCTCTATACCCTTTTGAATTTTAATAAGAGAAAGTAGCTTCATATTCTTTTGTATAAAGCCAACAGCTGGCTTCTGAGATTTAGAAAAATTAATACCACCATTCTGCCAAAGATCATCATTATTCTCGAGCTCTCATAACTGGGCAGTTTCTGTGTGGATGAAAAGGCTTCTACAGAATGCTGATGTTTGAATGAATGTTCAAATATCAAAATATTCTCAGAAAAGTATTCAGTAGCTATTAGGTATAGGTGAGCTGGTTTAAAGTACACATTCATAAAACAAAGTACAAACATAAAAATTATCCGGGATCACTTTGCAACATCCTTGTACACTGTGGACTATTTATACATTTGCAGAAACAGTTTAGACTAACTACTGGTCACACAACCAAAGAAACATGGTAGCCACCATCAGGAAACCCTCCAAAAAACTGTAAAACTTCTTATATAAAATAAGGAGTCTGGAATTAGGGAGCCTTCAGGGACTTTCGGTTCTAATGTTCTATGAATCACCAACTTTTATTAGCAAGTAAAAGCCGAAAGATGGACTGAATTCTCCTAAAATGAAAACTTTGTTTAAAGAGAGAAATCGCAGAGAATCCAGGGACCTATGTGTCTTTTTGAAGGCTGACTGAGGAGTGGCGCCCACTTAGCGTGAAAGTCCAGATCGAATGAAATCCATGAGGGCTCATGAGTTATGACCATTGCCTGTTTTGAATGCCGACTATGAGAAAGTCAATCTGGTAGGTATGTAATGTACATTATCACACTTTAGAATAAGAATGAAGTTTAAAAATTTTTAAATAGCCCTAAGGTCCAAGATAACCACATTCACATTCTTCAACAATTTAATCTGGGCTACCGACGAGCTTAGAAGGTATTAGATAAAAAGCAATGGCACCAATAATGACATATTGGAGCATGAAAGCTGAGCTTAGTACATGAAACGGCTGGACTGTGTAGACATTGTATGGAGTTGAATTAGATTCATCAAAGAGAGCAGAATGTTCTTTAAAATTTTCTGAAACAGATACACAGACACACATTTTTAAATTTCCATAACTGAAACCACTGGGAAACCAGAGTGTAGAAAGAAAAATTATAAGCTTTAAATTTTAAGTCAGCTTTGGTTAAAGTGAAAAGAAACCACAATTTTTGATGGCAAGCCTTGAGAGAAAAGAATCTTGTTGACACAAGTGCTCTGCAACTTCCAGAAACTGGGCTGATTACTCATTCCAGTAACAAAAGGAGGAGTACAAAGAACCTGACTACTTCTTAGGAGCCTGGGAGGGGGGAGGTGTGTGCAAAGGATTTAGGTAAGATTCTTTTGGTTTAGACGCACTCTTTTTTCTTATTATCTTGAGTGGCAGTTCCTCTGTTTAATGTTCATGGAGAAGGAGCTGGAGATACTCAGTTATTCACCTGAAACTACAAAATTTGTTTAATCTACCAGGAATGTAACTTTTAACCAAGAGGCTGGGTTAACCACAAAGCTGATTAAACAGGCTTGCTCATCTAGTCTATGAACGAAACCAGCAGCTTAGTGATTTTACCCCATCATTCCAGGAATAATCTCACAACCTTATGTTAATTAAACTCGCCACACGGCGTAGCTGCTCTTCTTAGTCAGAAATCTACGGTCACTTAGAGTTTAGTTTTCTGTTTTGCAAACTATTAAAATAGAGGCTGCACCCAATAGTTTCTAATCCAAATGCAACACAAAATTTCATCTTTCACAATAGCCACAAACAGAGCCTGGCGGACAGCAACCAGGAATGGGGTGCCTTAGTGAAAACTTCAGGTGGGCGATGAGTCCAAACAAGTAGGCAAATATCAGTGAATTCTCAAATAGTTCTCAGAATAAACCAAATAACAACCATCGTGCTTGTACAGCATGAATAGGGCAGATGATTTTTACATTGTGACCCATCTTCCTCATCCAAAGGTGAAAGCAAAATCAACAATATAGTTTGTGAGGAAAGGAAAATAATGTCTACTGCAGGCAAGAACACTTAAAATGCAGGAAAGGTCTCTGTGTTTGCTTCTCTTTTTTTTTTTTTTTTTTTAAAGATTTTATTTTTTCCTTTTTCTCCCCAAAGCCCCCCAGTACATAGTTGTGTATTCTTCGTTGTGGGTCCTTCTAGTTGTGGCATGTGGGATGCTGCCTCAGCATGGTTTGATGAGCAGTGCCATGTCCGTGCCCAGGATTCGAACCAACGAAACACTGGGCCGCCTGCAGTGGAGCGCACGGACTTAACCACTCGGCCACGGGGCCAGCCCCCTGTGTTTGCTTCTCTTGCCAAGGGCTGCCCTCTGCTTACGTAAAACCTCATGCTTTAGTCAAAGATGTTATGTCAGGAGAGTACTAAGCTGAAATCCTTGGTGTGAAATTAAAAACCAGACCAAATCAAATATTGTTACTCAATTTAAATAGTTTCAATTGCTAAGAGTTTGCAATCGAAGAAATTTTCGTATTTGAAATGTAAACAGGAGGATTATTAACAAATATTCGAATTATTCTTTCATGATTAGCTATTGTTCCATGATTAATTATGGCATGGGTAACATAATATCATACCATCAGCTCTATCATTATGCTTTTTTTTTTTCAAATATACTAGATACGTTCTGTAGTTATTTGATGGAACTAATGGTAGATTCAACTCCCACTAATCATTGTTATATTTTCACTAGGGGGAAAATGATAATATTTAGAGCAGTCTTCATACTTTTACTCACATATTATGGAAAACAAGAAAGTAGTGTTTGATAATAATTAGACACTGTCAAAGAGTTTTAAAATACCCTGAAACAATGTAACGTTAACTTAGAATGCTCTATCTGATGATTTATCAAACATGTCAGTTTTGTTTGATTATATTATAGCAATTCGCTTTAGTACTAGTCAAATTCCTTTCCACTGTACTCCATGGAAAATTGCAATTTGTCTCACTGAATACAAAAATGTTGAGTGAACTATGTGATGACTAATTTTATATGTCAGCTTGGCTAGGCCATGGTACCAGGATATTTGGTCAAACATTCTAGATGTTTCTTTTTTTCTTCTTCTTCTCCCCCAAAGCCCCCAGTACCTAGTTGTATATTCTAGTTGTAGGGCCTTCTGGCTGTGCTATGTGGGACACCGCCTCAGCATGGCTTGATGAGTGGTGCTTGGTCTGCGCCCAGCATCCAAACTGGTGAAACCCTGGACAGCCCAAGTGGAGTGCGCGAGCTTAACCACTTGGTCACTAGATGTTTCTATGAAAATATTTTTTAGATTAGATTAACATTTAAATCAGCAGACGTAATGAAGCAGATTACCCTCCATAATGTGGGTGGACATATTGCAGTCATTTGAAGGCCATAATAGAAAAAGACTGACCTTCTTTGAAGAAGAGGGAATTCCCCAGTACACTGCCTTTGGACTTGAACTGCAGCATCAACTTCCATGGGTCTCCAGCCTGCTGGCCTATCCTGCAGATTTCGGACTTGCCAACCTCCACAATCATGTGAGCCAACTCTTTGAAATAAATCTCTGTCTCTCTCTCTGTCTTTTTCTCTCTCTCTCTACACACACACTCACACACACATCTTGTTGGTTCTGTTTCTCTGGAGAACCCTCACTAAGACAAACTATTACTTAGAATAAAGAAATATGCCTTTAAGAGTGTCTTAGAAATATATTATTATATATTATTAGATTTTACTGTTAGTAATATTACCACAGTCACCAATTCTAAAATGCACGTTTTTTACAACTTAATTTCAAAATTGTGATGTACTTTATAACTAACTTACATATTTAATATGGTTTTATTTAATATATTGGGTTTTCTACTATTAATGGCATCTTATAATCAATAAAATATGAAATATATCCCCAGAGCAATGTATATGTTTGAAATCTATATATCAAAGTGATACAAAATTCTAAAAGCACCATAAGAAGTAAATTAGGCAGAAACATTGAGAGGAATATCTTGGAACAAAGATAATTTGCTTTTATGTTATAACTATAAAACTTCAAATTTATGTCCCTATCCTTCATATTATGAAAGGTTTCCAGCAAATACTTACTTGTCTGTTTAAAAATGGAAGACCCAGAGCTCTTTAGTTTTCTTTAATTTTGTGATTAACTTCCTCCTTCCCTCTCTCCTTCCCTTCTTTCTTTCCCCAACAATGTGCTGCTTCAACAACAGTGAACAAGACATGGCGGCTTATCTCAAGGAGTTTATTGCCAAATAATAAAAGTTAAGGTAAATGTCCAGATAATTTCAAGTCAGTGTGTTAAGTGCTTAAATAGGGGTGATGACAGTGTGATATGGGGATTCAAATGTTCTCAGTTCAAGAAGCTATTCCCTGGGGAAATATTTAAGCTGAGACCTGAGTGTAGAATAGAAAGTTGAAGAAGGGTGGGAAAGAACTTTTCATGCAGAGGTCAAATGATGTGAATAGGCACAATGGGGGAATTTTAAGTAATTCAATACGGTAGGGAACCAGGGTTCAGGATGTGGGGTAGGGTTTTGTGTAATAAAAGGACAGATAAAACTAGCTAACTGGAGCGTCTGCTGATGTGACTTTGCAAGTAGAACTCTATAGTATCAAGATGCTCTAGCTTTCAAGTTACAGCAAGGAGACAGTTCGTCTAGTAAGGAATGGGGAACCATAAAGTTTCCAAAATTGAATGTGGGAAAGACAGGTATAGAGCCCTGAAGCTGTCCACAAAAGGCAGGACTAGGAAATGAAGTATACCAGGAGGGGACTGCGCAGCAGGGCAGAGGAGTCCAGGATGAGCGAGGGAAGTACTGAAATGGAAGGTTGGAACACCAGAAGCCAACCTCATACACCTCACTTTT
This sequence comes from Equus quagga, assembly GCF_021613505.1. NCBI lineage: Eukaryota > Metazoa > Chordata > Mammalia > Perissodactyla > Equidae > Equus > Equus quagga. The sequence continues at coordinate 8,432,680 of NC_060269.1, forward strand.
GACGATGTCTGCTCAATCAGAGGAAGTTCCATAGAATGAGGACTAGCATCACTATACACAATGCAACCGTGTAGGCTGCTGTGAAGGGGTGTGTAACAGCAACATCCTCACAAACTCAGTGGAAGAAAAAGATGTACCTTGTGAGAATTAAACTACACATTAACCAGGTTAGGGAAGAATTTTGGTATATATAAAAGTTATTTGGTGGAAACACCCACTGTTAATTACCAGTGATGTTAGCATCTATATAAAAAGGAAGGTGTAACTCAGAATGAGGACCAATGATCTGCAAGTCATCCAGAAAAAGAAGTCAGACAGGCAGTCCTTATTTTTGTGCCTCTGAAACTGCTCTGTCATTTGGGCGCCTCGGTTATCAGACTCTTCTATCTGTCCAGCTCCTGTGACAAGTTTATCTCTACGGCAAAGACGTAAGTTTTGGGCAGTGGTCTCTAAACTGGATGTGCTCATCTCAGGGCATGCATAAGGCAGAAAGGAAAGATAGAAACACTATACATACAAACAATATACATTTTATTGTTCTTATAAAATTTCGTTTTGGGGGTATTATTTTTTATAATGCATATTAAATATTACTTGCATATTTAACACATGATTAAATAAATACATATAAATACATTGGGAACATCTGCTAATGTTTTAATTCAAAGTTGTTTGAAATCAAGAAAACAAATTTTGAAAACCATGAAACATTAGAATCATAAGCATGTCCACCAGTTCAGGCTCACTAACCAGTTTCTGCTTATAATTTGGCTTCTATTCAAGCAGAGAATGAATGTGGTGGTTATGCCAACACACTAGCATTATACACCATATCGCAATTTGTTATTTAGGTTAATAAATAAGTAACCTGGTATATGTCCTTATCTTATGATGCTGGCTACTAAGACTCTATTTCTAAGAAAAAGATCTATTTTTGATGCAGTGGCTGAAAACTCAAATACCACACTCTGAATCATGGAAGCTTAAAAGTTAAATACCACTCAATTAAATACCAACAATTAAGTACTGCTTTTTAATGTGATTTTTCAATGTAGTCCACATATGTTTCTGAGTCTATTAACTATAGCTAATAGAAGTATAAATAAATAGGCATAAAAATAAAAGACTGTCAATGGTTTAGCTGCTTTCGCTTTGGCCCAAATTCAACATTTTGAGCAAGAAGAAAAATAATAAGAATGAATTTTTCCTCTTCATTAACAACTTTAATCTCCTCTTGGACCTACCACAATCCTAGAGTAAGTAAAAAGAAAAGGAAAAAGAAATGAATGCGATAACCAAAGCCAACAAGGATAGAGATGAAAGAGGCCAACTGAGCTACGAAGGGAGTGGCCATTGCTTCCACCTGCTTAGAAGAGAGGACAGCCATCCTAAAGCAAGAATGGATGTGCTTTCCCCTGCTCCACTCCTCATTTTATTATGTTACTGAAATTTGTTTAAAGTAAATGTATCAAAGAAACTATTTTTCCCTAGTCATGATTAAAAATAAGTTTTAGACTATTTTGGAATGGTGAGAGGTTAAATATGCTTCTCTTCTGAGGAAGTTATACATGCACCTAAGGACTCATGCCAAGGAGCTCAGAATATTTGCAAGATAAAGTAATAATTGTAAGCACAAATAAACAGATAAAAATTAGAATTGAATTGAAAAGCAGGAAATATGATCCAGGAGAAATTAAAATGCAATTTAATATCTGAGTCAAAACAAACTGACATGCAAACATAGGGGCAATGAAATTATTAATCTCAACCAGGAAAGAATGATGAGAATTAATAACTAACCAACAACCAGGATGGGAACTGACCGTCACAGCCTCAAAAGTGGCAATGAGGAGAACTCACCAGAAGTCAGAAGAAAAGGAAGGGATGCAAGAAATGAGAGAAAAAGAAAATATGTAGTTCAGAGACTTAATGTGCTATTACTTAGACAGCTGGCAATTATCTAATCTTCATTCTTAAGCAAGGGATTTAAGAATGTAAGCGTATTTTTAAATAATTAAAGCTGATGCATGGACCAGAAAATTAGTTCACCCAGAGTACTAAGTCCCTGTCATTACCACGATAAAGCTAAATATTATTAGTGAAGCTTAGACTTTGGGGAACTGAAGGGAAAAATGGGGAAAAGGAAGTTATCTATAAATCGTATTATGTGAAACTCCAGATTTTCCCAAGAAGTCAATGACAATGTATATCTGAATTCCTGGAACCACTGTATCAGCCTAGATCTGACAAAACTCATAAAAATCATTCCCTAAACAAGCTTTTTCTTTTATAAGCTAAGAATCATCTTAGGCTAAATTTCTACAGAATATTATCAATTTGTGAATGACCCAAGGCAGACTTTTCTAGCAAAAGTTAAAACCCTACTCTTATTCACACTCTACCTTTCCACTCATAAACATCAAGACTCTATCTCATTTGTTAAACACACTTGTTTTCCAATAGTATATTCTCAGCTCTGCAGGCCACCAGCAAGACCCTCCCCTACAACACTGACAGTCCCCACTGCTCTCTGGCTCAGCCCAATCCCATTTGTCCTTTACTCCTATTTAAGTCACACCAGATGAAACCCGGGTCTCCTCATGTCTTAGTCTGTAATTCCCCTAAGACTCTGTATATGCCTCTTTCTGCTCCCATTTCTGGCTTTTCCTCAACACACTGTCCTTTGGAGCAGTCATAAGCAAAGTTCCTTGTATCTTCAAGCTCTTCTGAAAGTGACCTTTATCTTCTTGTTGCCACTGAGAATTGGCTGTCTTCTGAAGACACTCGGTCCCCCGTAGCCCTGTCAAGTGATGGCTCTTCTCTCCCACACCTCTCACAGCACTGGACCTGGAAGAGGGGTAAATGTCCTACTTGCATTTCATTACCACTTCCAAACAATTCTCTCTTTCTCCCCTCCATAAACCGGACCTTTGAATCCCGTGGATCAGACTGTAGAATCTGTTGCACCTCCTTTTTCCAGCCCCCTGTCATATCATTCTTCTGCTTCAGTGTTTGAAGATTTTTGGCTCTTGGTTTACTGTAAAACACTCCTCAATTCTACATCAATGTCCACATGAATGATTCTCCAATGCCTTGGACTCTTGGTTCCTTGACATCCTCTCCTCCCGTGATTTTGTCTCCCCAGCTACCAACTCCTGGGATCCTGCCGTAGAAGATCTTATCATCACCATTTATGGAAACCCCATTCTAATCACAATCTCAAATACTGCATTCTCTAACCACTGACTCCGACTTTTTTTCCTGCTCATGCCTTCTAGTATCCTAATTAAAAAACAAAACCTGTGCCCACTGAGACTAGTAATCCATTGATTCTACTACTTTGCATTATCCCTATATCCATTGCCTAGTTTAAATTCCAAGTGCCTTCATTGTAATTACCTCCATGCATATGTGTGCAACTCTCTTTCCTTCCCTCTAACTTTATCACACTCTTTTGGTAAAAACCTAATTATGCCTAAATTCAACTCTCTGCCTAAGCCATTCCCAGAGAAAAATCTAAAATGATGTGTGCTGATCTCACTTTAAAGTCACACTCTCTAACTTCAGGTGGGCCCTTAGCACTGGCCACCAATCCTACTTTATTTTCCTTGTTCATCACCTCTCTCATTTTCCTAGATAAATATTTCATACCCCATACTCTTCTCTTCAGATCTCTAACAACTCCTGTCTCTCAGCTTGTAAAGTTACTTCTTACTTCACTCAGAATCACTCAGGTTCTATTCTAACTTCCACAGGGTACCCACCCCAATCTACCATCTCCTTGTCTCTGTGCTCATATGTTCTGCCTTCCTTCCTGTGTTCATGGCTAAGGCCAATCCTTGCCTTGCACACTAGATCTCACCCTCTCTTGCTTATTCAGGAACATATGTCCAGCAATTCTGCCTCTCTGTTTTCAGCATCAGCAAATTTTGCCTCTCTGTTGAACCATTGCCATTGGCTTACATATGCTGTTGCTGCTGTTCATTCCATTTTACAAAATGCTTTCTCTGATCCTACTTCCTTTTCCAGGTACTGCCCTGTTTTTTCACTTCACTTTTATATTGAAACTCCTTGATATATTTACTGATACTTGTCTTCATCTAGTTTTCTCCCATTCTCTCTTGAAAATATTCTAACAGGTTTTTCTTCCCACTACTCCACTCAAAGATCACTGTTGACCTCCATGTTGTTAAACCCAATGGTCAATATTCGGTCTTCCTCTCACTTGATCCTTGGGTAGCTTTTGACAAAGTTGATCATCTGATTCTCCTTTACATGCTTTCTTCACTTGGCTTCTAGAACACTCTCTTGCTTTTCCTCCTACTTCACTGGCTGCTTCTTTTTAGTATCCTTTTGACTCTCTCTCATCCACTAGAACTCTTAACTCTGGAGTGTCTGGGGTTCGTCTTTGGATCCCATACAGTCTCATGGCATTTAATGTCTTTCATGTATATCTTCAGATACAATCTCTCTTCTGAAAACCAGTTTCTTGTGTCTAATTGCTTCCCTGACAACTCCACTTTAACGTCTAATATGTGCCTCATACTTAACAAGACCCAAATCAAACTTTTTATTTACCTCCCTCCTTGAAAGACGTAAATTATTCAAAACAATAAACAATATAAAATTGTGTATTCAAACCTTGGTGTTTATCTTCTACTGTACTGGAATGTGAACTGGTCCAAGACAGTAAGAGCAAAGAAAGCCAGTTTTCCAGAGCAAATCTGACACAGGAATCCTCTATGTCCTTATTTTGACTACTTGCTCAATGAGTCCTCTACTTTCCCATTTATCCTAAGTGTAGACCATGATTCTCAAATTTCCCTAAAATGTCAATTAATAGTATCTGGATTTCATATTACTTTCCTTCTGAAAGTTAATCTCTCTGAAAACTTGAAACGTATTTTAAATTTTCTTTCTAAGCTTAAGTAATTAATTCAGGATATAAACTGAGGGAATTAAATGTCAAATAAGAGCAGATCATTAGGGAAGGTGCTACTATATCCTCACCATAATTCTCAATGTAAATAAATGCAAAAATATGATGCCCTAACCTACAGAAAACATCGTGATCATATGGGCAACAGCTCTGACTTAGTCTGACCTTTCCTCGCTCATGTAATTAACATGTACTGAGCAACTTCTGTGGGTAAGGCACAACTTTTGATGTCATGAAGAATGCCAAGATGTATAAGAAATAAAGAGCCAAGTAAGGAGGACAAGACATATATAGAAATATATGCAAGACAGAAAATTCTCTGGGTGCTCTGAAGAGCAGGAAACATTCTGGCTGGGTAGACAGAAAGATATGTCACATGGTTTACAACTTACTGGAGGGCAGAGTCTGAGTGGTGCCTTGCTGCTTCATAGAAGCAGATTGAAATAAAGATGTCACTTTAAAAGTTATTGAGTGAATGGGAAAATGAATAAATGAGTCAATTTTGTGTACTTGTATGTCTAGGGATCAAATTGGCATTCAAAAGAAAGAGGATGGATCTGCTACCATAATAAATAGGATATTTGCAGGTAGAGGTAGACAGCAGAGGGCCAGATGTATTCCAAAGGGGAATCTGGTTTGGCCAATAAAAAAAATTTGAAGAGCATTTGAGAAACACATCTATAACTTCCATTAGGTAGCTGCTTTACACACTTCACACAGGCACTTGAGTTCGTAATTTCTGGTGTATATAATAGCTACTTAACAAATAAGTAAGTTGGCTAATACATGCATGAGTGAAGGTTGACTGTTAAATAGCATTCTCTAGTGAATTAATCTGTTTATTTCCTGTTTAGCATAACCTGAAATTATCTTACTCACTGGTTGGTACTTGTCCCCCATTTGCTGCCTACTAGAACTAGAATGTAAATTTCACGCAGGTGAGGGCCTCTTCTGACATCTTCATCACTGTATTGTTGGTGCATTGCACAGTGCCTGATGCACAGCATCGGGCTGAAATAGTAGAGCATGAGCGCTTTATGTAGAGGCATGGCAGAGTGGAGAAGGGAATAACATTAACTATCATATTTGAGGAAAGTTGCCTTGAAAAATGGACTCACCACTAAGAGCTGATACTTGTTGAATATTCACAGTTTATGTGGCACTGGTCAGGATGCTATTTGGGATTTATACACTGAAAATCAGACAAACAAGATATAAAATTATAGTGTTTTTAACCCTTGTTCATAAAATGAAGACAATAATATGATCTTCCCCACTATAACTCATAAACACAGAAAAATATTATTTTCATTAAACATAAAGAATTGATTAGAGAATGTTACCACATAAAGAAGACAAATTTTTAATAGCCAGAATTAGAAACCATGGACTAATTTTTAAAAAATAATTTGGTTTCGGGGCCGGCTCCGTGGCCAAGTGGTTAAGTTCGTGCGCTCCACTGCAGCGGCCCGGGGTTTGGATCCTGGGCGCGGACATGGCACCGTTCGTCACGCCGCGTTGAGGTGGCGTCCCACAACCCACAACTAGAAGGGCCTGCAACTAAGATATACAACTATGTACCAGGGGGGGTTGGGGGAGATAAAGCAGAAAAGAAAAAAAAATGTAAAAAAAAAATAATCTGGTTTCAATTTTTTATACTGCACTGAAATAATCTGATCACAAAATAGTTATTAAAATTTTAAAAAACACTAGCACACATTCTTTTAGAATCTGAATCAGATTCACTGTAGGCTTTCTTTAATCTAAAAGTAATTAGAGGGGCACTGTCATTAATCATAGAGATGAAGATATTTTATTATAGCTCGAATACCAAACCATTTTTATTTTGCAGCTCATAAAAGTAGAATAATAGTGAAGCAAAATTAAAAAAAAAAAACCTCTAAGAATGCAGTATTTGGTTATTTCAAATGAAATATTAATGTCTTTTTAAAAATTTTTTTTAAATTAATTATTTTTTAAATTGCAGTAACATTGGATTATAACATTATACAACTTTCAGATGTACATCGTAATATACTTTGAATTCTGTGTAGATTACATCATGTTCACCACCCAAAATCTAATTATAGTCCATCCCCTCACATTTGAGCCTAATCACCCCTTTTGCCCTCCCCCCACTTCCCCTAATGGTAATCACCAATGCAGTCTCTGTTGCTATGTGTCTGTTTGTTGTTGTTTTTATCTTCTACTTATGAGTGAGATCATATGGTATTTGACTTTCTCCCTCTGATTAATTTCACTCAGCATAATACCCTCAAGGACCATCCATGTTGTCACAAATGGCTGGATTTCATCATTTCTTATGACTGAGTAGTATTCCATTGTGTATATATTCCACATCTTCTTTATCCATTCGTCCTTTGCTGGGCACCTAGGTTGTTTCCGAGTCTTGGCTATTGTGAATAATGCTGCAGTGAACATAGGGGTGCATGTATCTTTATGCCTTTGTGTTTTCAAGTTCTTTGGATAAATCCCCAACAGTGGGATAGCTCGATCATATGGTAGATCTATTCTGAATTTTCTGAGAATACTCCATACTGCTTTCCATAGTGGTTGCATCAGTTTGCACTCCCACCAGCAGTGTAAGAGGGTTCCCTTCTCTCCACATCCTCTCCAACACTTATTGTTTCTTGTCTTGTTAATTATAGCCATTCTGATGGGAGTGAGGTGATACCTCATTGTAGTTTTGATTTGCATTTCCCTGATAGCTAATGATGTTGAGCATCTTTTCATGTGCCTGTTGACCATCCATATATCTTCTTTGGAGAAATCTCTGTTCAGATCTTTTGCCCATTTTTTTTTTTTAAAGATTTTATTTTTTTCCTTTTTCTCCCCAAAACCCCCCAGTACATAGTTGTATATTCTTCGTTGTGGGTCCTTCTAGTTGTGGCATGTGGGACGCTGCCTCAGGGTGGTTTGGTGAGCAGTGCCATGTCCACGCCCAGGATTCAAACCAACGAAACACTGGGCTGCCTGCGGAGGAGTGTGCGAACTTAACCACTCGGCCACGGGGCCAGCCCCATCTTTTGCCCAGTTTTTAATTGGGTGGTTGGTTTTTTTGTCGTTGAGATATATGAGTTCTCTGTATGTTTTGGATATTAACCCCTTATCTGATACATGGTTTGAAAAGATCTTCTGCCAATTGTTAGGTTGTCTTTTCTTTTTGTTGATGGTTTCCTTTGCTGTGCAGAAGCTTTTCAGTTTGATTTAGTCCCATTTGTTCATTTTTTCTTTTGTTTCCCTTGCCCGGTCAGACATGGTACTTGAAAATATGCTGCTCAGACCGATGTCAAAGAGTGTACTGCCTATGCTTTTTCTAGAAGTTTCATGGTTTTGGGTCTTACATTCAAGTCTTTAATCCATTTTGAGTTGATTTTTGTGCATGGTGTAAGGGAATGGTCTACTTTCATTCTTTTGCATGTGGTTGTTCAGTTTTCCCAGTAACATTTATTGAAGAGACTCTCCTTTCTCCATCGTATGCTCTTGGCTCCCTTGTTCAATATTGGCTGTCCATAAATGTGTGGGTTTATTTATGGGCTCTCAATTCTGTTCCATTGATCTGTGTGACTGTTTTTGTACCAGTACCATGCTGTTTTGGTTACTATGGCTTTGTAGTATATTTTGAAATCAGGGAGTATGATACCTCCAGCTTTGTTTTTTTTTTCTCAGGAATCCTTTGGCTATTCGGGGGTCTTTCATTTTTCCATATTAAAGTATCTTTAATATTGCCTGTTCATATGTTCACATCCCCACCTTTAGGTATATTGCACTGAAGTCTATGAACATAGGAAGATTACTGAATCTAAAGGACACTGAAACCTTAGTGAGAATTAGATCCTCTTGGACTAAAGCAACAGGAAAACCCTGAATGCCTGGAAAATGTGGATAAAGACAGAGGACTCAGAGAAGGGTGGAGTTACCAAAGATGGACTTCACTCACTTTAAAAATTGGCCTAGAATTGGCTCTATGAGAGAGATACATTAAAGAATAAATTCAAAATGGGTTATAAATTAAAAATAAGAGAAAAAAATTCACATTAAGTCCAAATATTCTGACAGGTGGCACGCATACTTGAATTTGGGTATTTATGTTTAAAGCAGATTAGTCATGGAGTAAGGTTCTGAGGAGTGCTTTACATAACCGATTTCCTTGTTCTCTTCCAGTTTCTTCAATGCTCTCCCTGAAGTACACCCCCGGGGTCACAGGGAAAAGGAGACACCTTGCAGCTGAGGAGCCTCTGAAGGTTCACCAACAGAGAGCAATCAGATCTTTCCACTTGGTTCTACCTCTCAACTTCTGTGTTCCTCACAGGGCCAGGAACATTGTAGGGCTCACAGACATTTCTAGAAGAAATGAATGACTTCTTTCTAGATGTAAATGTGATGTACATAGCAACATGAAAACAAACTTCATACCCTGAAAATAAGATGTACTAGTCAGAGTTCCTAAGTCATGAAAATCAGTAAAACAAAACAAACCCTTGTCAATTACATAAAAAGCAAGCCAAAGTTAGCTCTCTGGCAACTCAGAGAATTTTAAAGAATACCACAGTTGCTTCCTTTGTGTTTATATTTTAGTTCAGCAAATATTTGGTTGCTACCAGAGGGAAGAAAACCTACTAAGAGTTTAAAAGATGGGAAGGCATGGCCTGTATTCCCGCAGAAAACTTGCAACAAAATAGAGTATCTGGTATTGGTGTGTTGCCAAGAAGTCCCCAAATAATCATAATTCAAGACAAATGTGCTATTAAAATTTATAAAATGTCACTTAATTAAAATTAAAAACATGAATTAAATGCCTAATGTGCAAAGCATCACACTGAACTCTCTGCTGGTAACAAAAATAATGTACCATTTCCACTTTCAATTAAATTATAATCTAGATGAAGCAATAAATCGTGTATACAAATTACTGTAAAGAAGACAGAATGCTAAGTCAATCTTGTCAAGTTAAGAGTGCACCACTTCAAAACAAGAATGCTCAAAACCTTTTCATTCATTATCACCTCAGCACAAGTCTGAGGTGGGTTCTATTATTATTACAGACTAGAAATTAGAGGTTTAGAGAGGTGAGGAAACGATGTCATGTTTCCAGAAAGTGGGGTTGTAGGGATAATGGTGGGAGCAGGTTAGAGAAAGTGTCAAGGACCTGACTTCCTTGAAATAGGATTAAACTCTTGAGACACTGAAGGAAGAAGACCGGATACTGGTTACAAGGAATCTTAAGTAAATGTCTTGAATTTGAAGAGCACAAGAACAGTCAAGTTTATCTGGAACATAAGGGATGAGTAGTGAGCAACGAAGGCAAAGAAGGATCAGATCATGGAGGACTTGAAGACCTGGTCAAACTAGGTTAATATCCTCTGAATTCATGTTTTCACTCCTTCTTCTAACCTCCCATGTCTTTGGGCTCAAATTAATTTATCAAGCAGTTTCCAGGTCCATATTTTACAAATAAAGCCCAGTGATAGAATCCTGCTGCCAAAAAACCAGTTACCTAGAAAGTACACAAGTATAGACATCTCAGAATACGAAGCCCTTGAAATGATGGCTGCGATTTTTCAGACACCCAAGCAACGAAAGAGCTCATTTCCTCAAGAGCCAGTTTCCTCACTGTTCCAAATAAACCCCACACAACATACTCCTGTGACTTTATTCAAAATGAATCCTTATTCTGCAACCATTTCCATATTTAAAGGCCCATTTCAAATGCCACCCCTGCCATGGAGTTTTCCTGTCTCCCTCAAGCACAAAGTAGAACACAATCAACAATGACTAAGGGATGTTCTTAGATTTTGGCAAGCAGTGGATATGACAGATCTTTTCGGATCTTCACTTTAAGTTGCCAAATACACAATGGACAGTGCTGCTAGAATTCCAGAGCTTTTCCTTAAAATGGAAGAGTCATAAAAATACAAAGACAATTTACCACATGTTTATTTAAATAGCACCCAAGACATATGTTTCATCATGGCCTAGAATGATTAACCCTTTGGTGCAGCTAATAGATACACGTGAAGAAAATATCTTGCCTAATGAGTCAGAAATTTACCTAGATAGTCAATAACAACCAGGAGTGCAAAACATCTTTCTGCTAAGAATCACAAGCTATTCATTCACAACGGTAGACTTTGAATCTCTTTGGTGGATTCCAACACGTCCTCAATCCTGAGCAGTGTCAGGGCTTATCTGGAGGTCACTAGCATCCTTTTCACCAAAGTTCATTGCTGGGAGCTCAGAGATGCTCAGAAACTATTTAAAAGTTGACAGAGAGGAGTCAGCATGTGCTACAGGCTCCAATTTCAACTCTCCCTGCTCGTGTTCTTCTCCTGCGTCTCCTACGATCCTGAATCCATGCTTCACACCGCAGCCCACATCTGAGGACGTGACCTGTGCCTCCTAGTCCTAAAGCATTCACTGAAGCCCTCTGCAGGAATCTCTGCCACTTTTATGCTCTACAGTGACTTGGAGGGCTAGATCCATTATTGTCCTGAGCGCCATTCCGTGATGCTCCATCACATTACGTGTAGCAGTCTGGATTCCTAAACTGAGCAGAAATTCCTCTATAAATATTGCCAACATATTTTACTGGGGTTACCTATGTTTCCGTTTAACAAATATTAATTAAGCATTACTTTGGGCCAGGCACTGGAGTATACATGAGCTAGGGCTACTCACTCCCCACAGTGGGGTCAGATAATACACAAGTAAACCTGTTAGCAAATAAGAAAATTCTCTGCAGTGATGACTGCTATGGAAAAAACTAAAACAAGCGGATGGTAGAGTAACTAGAGAAAGGTACACGAAATAGGGGGAAAAGGGAAGGTTTCTTTGAAGGTGTAGCTTTTGAGATGATACCTGAATGATGAGATGAAGCTAGTCAACATATCCAGGGGAAAGACATTCAAGCAAAAGGAACGGTAAATGCAAGGGCCCTGAGCTAGGAATCAGAGAGATAGGTCCAGGAACGGAGAGAAAGGCAGTGTGGCCAGAGCACAGGAATTAGGGAAGATGGTGGGAAACAAGGCCAGGGAGGTAGGTATGGACTAGGATACGTTGGGCTGTGTTGGCTATGCTATGGAATTTGGATTTTATTCTGACCGAAATGGTAAGCCATTGGAAAATATTAAGCAGGGGAGTGATATAATCTGATTTAAGTTTTTCAAAATCTCCCTGGCTGAATTGGGGAAAATGCAATTTTGGTGGCAAAAGAGGAAACAATATGAATTTTGCTGCACTAGTCCAGGCAAGTGATGTTTGTGACTTGGCCTAAGGCTTGGAACCACGAGACTTGGAGAAGAGATACTGAGGAAATGATTTGCTTGTAGACTGACAGGGCTGGACAGGGGGTGTGTGTGTATGAGTATGTACATGTATAAATCCGTGGGGTCTGTGTGTTTGGGATGGAGCAGATGGATAAACAGGAACCAAGATGATTTCTAGGATTTGGGATTAAGCAACTGTGTGGACAATGGGAAAAGTAGGAGAGAAATGTACAAAGAAATCAATAGCTCTGTCTTAAAAGTTTGAGACTACTACATCAATCTCTTTGATTTCCTCAAGAAAAATGGTCTCACAATTTTAGAGTCATCTAGTCACCAAAAGGGATCCATTAGCTAAAAGAAAAATAGTTAAGACCACCATGTTCAATGAAATTATAGACGTTATCAAGGAAATATTGTCCAAGGCCTGGAAATGGGCAAATGAGATTTCTGAGTGTCCTTTCAGGGGTGACACTGGGAGGTGAGTGCTCTATCAGATCCTCTGGGGATTATCAATTCTATACGGGTGTGAGTCTAACTATTGACTAACTATATAGGGTAGAAAATTAATACTAGTGATTCTTGTCCACAGTAGTGCAAATGAATTTTGTCCTGTAGAGATACAACTGTTTTCTGTCCTATAGAAAAGAGGACACCAAACATTATATTTTATTGCCCTATGAATATTAACCAGCTTTCCACTTATTAACAAATTCATTTCCGTATTCGTGATTGCACATATATTATTCCTCAAGTTCTCATTTGAACTAATATTTACATCTTAACGGTTCTCTCCTTAATTAATGAGTTTACTAAAATCTTTGACATGTTTATTTCATATTTGAATGACAGTAATATTTTTATTTTTTGAAATTACCTATGCTAAAAACAAGAGAACAAGCCCCAAATGGTGTCTTTTATGCTAAGCTCCATGTCACCAAACCAAGACACACCTTAATTACAGTTTCGGCTCTCCCAGAAATGGAATCTTTAACCAGTCAATCAGGAGTCAGCTAACCAACACTAGTTAGGTAATCTGCCTGATAGACCCCTGCCATCCTCTAAAGAAAAGTAACCTTCCAATGATCAACCCGCTCTTTGCCTAGTATCGTTACTTCCTTGCTCCTGCTCCCTTCTGCCTGTGAAAGTCTTTCATTTTGTGCAGCTTCTCAGAGCTCCTGTCTATCTGCTAGATTGGATGTTGCCCAGTATGAATACATTTTTGCTCAAATAAACTCTTAAAATTGCTAATATTCCTCAGCTGATCTTTAAACACATGCAACAATAGTGCACTAAAAATCAAGGGACATTTTTGAAGTCCCAATAGAAACTTATTTGCTGTGATTAGTTCTATGGTGGTCTCTCTTAAGATGCCCATTTCTGACAATGAAAAAGGAGAGGACAGAAATAAGTAAACTATGAATAGTTAAGATTACAATTGACCAGTAGAGATATCGGTGATATCATTATTTGTGATTGAGTATATATGGTATGTTCCCAAGACACTCAGATTCTAGGGGAAATTTGTTTTTTCGTCATTCTCTCAAAAAAGGCATCATGAACAACTATGAGAAAACTAGTTTCATTGTTATCATAAATCCCGTTGCTCCATTTTCATATTAAAATCCTGAATGCAGTTTACTTTTATGTATCTGACACTCACAAAAATAGATACAAGCACCATTGTTTAGAAGTGCCCTGTATACTTGCAGTTTGCTTGTTCTTTGGTTTCTGCTTACTCTCTTCCTAATGAAAAGAAAAATAATTCTCCCAAGTAACTTCCACACAGCTTCTTTTCTAATTTGAACCAACTATCTTGGCTGTTGGCAGAGTATCCTGGGGGCTTAAAAATGTCAATCTGTTCACGGTTGCAGGCAGAGTAATTTAGGAAAGAAATTTCTCACAAAATACCTTCTTTCTACTCTTTAAATTTTTCCTCCCTAAGAGTCACTTTTGCCTGTTGGTATAAATATAATGTGCCTTGTGGTTATTGGGATGAGTAGCTTAAAATAAAGGAGGTGTAAATCACTTCTATGTTCCCCTGGTTGGGAGAAAGGAACTAAACATGAGCCAGAATTTACTCCTTCAACTCCTCTTACTGTCTTTTTCACCACTTTCTTTACACCTCCTCTATAATTTCCTAGAACTGGAAACAATAGGGACTGGGCTTGCTCTCCAAAATTAAAGTGAAAAGAAATCCTAAATGTAACCACCATCTTTTCATGACTTGCACGTCACTATGTGTAAATACAACAGTGCAGACACATGTAGAAGTTTCACACGGAGAAGACTCCTTTGCACATCAAGTGGCATCTTTAGGAGTATAAAAAATTGTACCAGAAAGAAAAGAATGCTGAGATATTGAAGATTATTTAAACAGGTCATGTTTTACAGTGGATCAGCATCCCAAATTTTGCACGTGGTCTCCTTTGAACATTTTAGAGTTAAAAAGAAATCAAGAAAGGTGGTATTATACATACACAGTACACACATACATGCATGGGCACAAAAACAAGTCAGCAAATATGATTTATATATTTAATATGCCAAACTCGCCAAGTTCTATTTTAACTTACACAAATTTACATTTCTCCTTGACCTTAATAGTAGCAATAATGATGCATCTCTATTTTGTATTTGCATAAATTATGCAATTTATTTTCACACACATTATTACAGTTGAGCTCAGTGGGCAGCCATGTGGAAACAAATGCAGTATTAGCATTATTTTGGTGATTTGAATTATAGCTGTTTTGTTTTCTTATACAGTGGTTTCTGGGTTCCTACTTTTTCTTGCTAAACATATTTACTGTTTTTCATTTATACAAGTTTTAAGGCTATTGTAATAACAGTTAAAGTTATTTATGTAATTTAAAAGTTAATATAAGCAAATTTTTATGCATAAGAGGTAAGGCATCAGCAAAATGGAGTAGTATCCAACATCGGATGATTCACTTAAAAAAATTGATGAATTTACTTCTCATCAATTTCATGAACTAGGTGGAAAACATTTGACTTTTTTGTTAATAAGATATTTTATACAATATTGACATATATATTCAAAATGTTCATATATATTCAAAATCTTCAAATTGTGATGTTAGGTACTTTGTGATTTAAGAGTGAAAAACAGTTTTTTCTTTATTTGGCAGAGAATAAACTGGCTTAACAATTAAATAAAGAAGTTATATGGACTGTATTTTGTAAGTTACTTAATAAATTTTGCCTTTTCCTTTTGATCACTTAACTTGAGAAACCTTATATTTTCTTTGGATAAGTGTAATATGGTAAAACATATCCCCAAATTTATCTGGATATAGAGCATTTAATTATAGCATTTGGAAAGTAAGTCTTTAAACTTTATTTTTTAAAACTTTTTATCAATGAAAATATGTTAAAATATAGTATTTTGTTCATTATATTATGAAGCGATGGGGCTCAGGATGCGCTACCCCAAAATATGGCCTCTTAGAGTACTAAATATCTTAAGCTGAAGGGATCTGAGAGACTGGCAGATGCAGGAAGGGCCCTCTGACTTCATCCTTTTTCCCTGAAAGCAGGAGATGACACTTCAGTGTGAAAGGTGCCCTCCCGGGACCAGGAGGAAGGGAGACATCTCTGTCATCAGAGAAGGGGAATTCAGGGCGGAAAAGGCTGTAAGAACAAATGCTGTTGCTTCTTCACCATTTACTACCCCTAGCCTAAACCCCTTTGTCTTATCAATCCTTCACAAACATATTGTTTCTTTGTCTAAAAGCTTCCTGCTCTGCTTACTTCTTTGGTTTTCATTCTCTTGTGAAGGCCCCCATGTCCATGTAAAAATTCAGTAAAATTTGTATTCTTTTCTCCTGTTAATCTGTTTTGTGTCAGTTTAATTCCTAGGCCCGGCCAGAGACCCAAAGAGAGTAGAGGAGAATTCTTCCTCCCCTACGGAAGCAATATGCTGTGAGTGATTTATGGCTTCGTTCAATATCTTATCTATATGCGCCTAAGCAGGGAAACTACTTGTTGAAATTTATGTTCTTTCATAACTATAGATCAGTAAACCCAGATGGTTTATAATCACCAAGAAATTTGAACAAGGAAAAACTTTAAAATTATTATTTTTTTCTTCGGAAACTTCTTTACAATTAACAAAGATTTGAGCATTCTCTGGAACCCTAAAGCAATATGAAAGGTCATATTTTATAATATCTTGGCAGTTTTATTTTAAAACCAAACGCTTATACTTTATAATGCTCTGATAATAGTTGCAAGAACGCTGTATTCTAGGATTTTTTCCAAGCATATTGTTAATGGTATCCTTATAGCCTTGAATTTTACTGTGCTTCCCTGATTTTATCTATCTGGGTCTAGGCAATCACATTTTAGAACCAAATTCCAAAGTATATACTGGGAAATATGACAATTATCTTACTTCAGGGGCACAAGGAGGAGTGCAGCCCTGTGCACGTCCATGGACGCATTGGATGTAGCTGTTCCACATCCTTTTCCAGACTTCTTGGATGATATTTGGCTTCGCTCTCAGAATTTTCTGTCTGTCTCCATTGCAACAGATGCTTGAAGAGTTTCTTAAAGTCCACCTAAAGGAAATGTGCTACCTCATTGATGGCACTTTTTTCTGGCTACTGAAGACACAGTGAACACCAGAAACCATCTTTTTCCTTTATGCTTGACTTTTCATCAAAAGAGAAAAAACAAGGCACATGGACTAAAGCTGAGGAAGCCCACACTAGAACCTGCCATTTCTGAACAAAGTCAAGATCTGCATGCACTGAACTAAGACTGATGTTCAACGGGCCCACCTTCATTCCACAGGCATTTCCTGATGGCCTCTTCAACGTCCAACTTAAAATCAGACAGAATGATGTGAAGAGCCGAGTGTCCCTGAGGATTCGCTCCACGCCAGTCCCCGTGCGAAGGGGTTTACTCCTTCTTTCTATTTAATCCTCCTAATTACCCCATGGGTTAGATATATTAGCATTGTTTTAAATATGAAGCAATGAAGAGATGAAGCTGATGGTCTCATCAGTAGTAATGCGCTTTGAAATCTGCAGAGTATCTACTCCACATGTATCGTGTTAGCTCCTCACGCACCCCAACACCTCTGCGAAGCAGAAGTCGATCATTATTTTCATGGCTCATGGCCTCTCCTCCACTTGATTTTTAAGATTTTTAAGGGTCTTTAGATGAAAAAAAAAAGTGTGGGGTATTTTCTTTCCTACGGTTTCCCTACGTTAATTGGGAATGGAGTCAGACACTAAATGCCAAAACTAGAGGGGGCCACAGAAACGCATGCTACACAGATGCAAACTATACGGTTTCTCAGGAAATAAGAAGTTCTATAAAATGTACTGAAAAGCATTTGCACAGAAGCAGGAATCCTGGGCTGGCTGAAAGGAGAAATCAGCTCCTCAAAGAACAGCTTCTCCCTTTCCCTCCCTCTGAAGCCATTTCAGCGGCCCGGAGCCACCCTGAAGGAAATCCATCACAGAGAAGAAAGGACCTTTCTGCTCTGCCCCCTCTCCATTCCATTTATGCTCCCCCAAACCTGCCTCCCTGCCCCCTCAGGGCTGCCTGACTGCCAGCTGGTGAAGGGAAGGCTATTCCTAGCACAGCAGATGTAGACACACCAGCCAGATGAGCCCCGACCTGGCATCGGTATGCTTTGTAATAAGGAAACAGCTCCAGAGAAACACAGGAACCAGCCCCTGAATCATTCTGCCGAGAAACGTTATGCAACAGCTGTGAGATAAATCTTGAAAGAGAGAGAGAGAAAAAGAGGGAGGAAGGGATGCAGGGAACAAGAGAAAAAGAGAGAACTCATTTTGCTTCAAAAGGCCTGCAAGTTCTGGAGTTAGATAAATTCTGTTTGGTTCTGTAATACGAATATCAAAATTTTGCATATCAGCTTCTTCGGCTGATGCTGAAGTGGCTGTGTTCTCTTTATTTTTATAGCCACCGATATTCAAGGCCTGCATATTAAGAGGCTGTGCTTTTCTGATTATACCATGACTAGGCACAGGAATGGGAATTATTTTCTCTGGAATCTGCTCTGAGACGGCATCCTGTACTTAAAGAAATCTGCAGACAAGTGAAGCACTGGCACCCTGTTTTGGCCACGGTATCCTGTCATTCTGTTTATGGCACTTCCTGGTCCAACTTTGAGCAAGTTTGGGAGGAGGGATTGGGGAGTAAAAGAAAATAAATGAAAGTTTCTAAGTTTGAAGAAACAAATGTAAAAGAGGGAAAGGAACCAGAGTCATAAAAGCTAAAGATTTATGAGAAAGGCATTAGAAACCCCAAACAGTAAAGCTGTAGAGCCAGACTTGTTTCTTAGTCTTACAGATTGTTCCAGAATGCGTCCAGTGGTGGGAAGTTCAATTTCCCATCAGACAGCTCATTTTATTTCTTGAAGAGTTTGCTAATACCAGGTTCTTCCTTGGATGAATCCAGGCTCTACTTGTCTGGAATCTTAATAAATGTAGCATCTCTTCTACACTACAATTCTTCAAATACGTGAAGAGAGTTACCATATTTCTGAGTTGTCTCCACGATTTCAGCCAATCCTCACGCTCTGTGGTTGCCAGATCTCCTCCTTGGCACGTACTTCAGTCAGTCGGTGTCCCTCTTAGAAATCTGGCACTTTGAATTAAACAACACACCAGATATGGACTGAATAGTCAGAGAGACTATTACCTTCCTTGACCTGACATCTACACTTTATTAGGACTCACATTAGCTTATCTGGCAGCTCATCACACGGTTGGCACGTGGTGAGCCTGCAGGCAGCTAAAACCCTAAGTTATTGTTTTTCATATATACTTTTCTTTAGCCGGGTTTCCTGCATCTTGTGGGAGAACACTTTGATTTGTGAATCTACACATTTTCCATTTCTTGACATTTTCTCTCATTCTTCCTGCCATTTAAAGACCTAGAAGATGCTTGATTTTGTCATCCAATATGCTAGCTCTTCCGCCCCTGTTAATTTTGGTAAATATATGTCCTCATCTGGATCATGTGTTAAATATTTAGAGGGGACAGCACGAACTCAGAGCAAAGGCTTATAAACTGCGACTGGAGACCTGCCCTCAGGTTCACTTTGATTTATTACTCAGTTCACTTTGAATGGCTCATTCAACTTTTCACTTACCATTCAATCTAATTTTTTTTTAATTTAAAAGGATTGTCTTCTCCATAGGCTTTGTTGAAACTGAGATATAGCACACCTATAACTTCCCCTGATGTTGGCATGCCAGAAGAAAGTTAAAGGATATTATGGGGCGTGATTTCTTCTCAATGAACCTAAGGTAGATTCTAATGATCCTTTACGAACTTACTCAATAACAATCAATTGCCTAGTCACATAGCATTTTTTTATCAGGGCACCATAATCAATTAATTGGTCCCATTTCTATAATCTAGACTTTTCTCTTTTTGACACTGACATACTGCACGTCCTCAATGTCCTGACATTTTTGCTTTCCAGGAGTCTTCATTGGCTGCTGTTCAATTTTTTCACTCACATATTAATGTTGAAAATATGGCATGCAACTTAATCCTCTGTGGATTCTCAGTTCAGCTAACTGTTCTTACAATCTTCACCCAGGGAACCAAGCGCTTCAGTACAAGGATAAAGCCCTGGAAGAGAGAGTGCTGAAGGCAGTCACTAGAGGGCAACAGAGGGCTGAGAAATAGGTATGGGCAGACTGCCAGCTGCTTAGAAGGACCAAGAGACCTACAGGCAGAGAAGGCCCCCCCGCTGTAGGAGAGGCAAACCACTTAGGCTTATCCAAAAATTCCAGTTTAGATACGGTTCACATAAGAGCTGGGACAGAACTGGGACACAATCAAGATGGGTCAGCCAGTCAGCACTTAGTTGGCGGACCCAGCAATGACATTTTTAGGAAGTTGGATGTCAATATCAGAAAACAGTCTTGATAGCATGAGTCTTGGGGTCTGGTTAAAGTCTGTATCCAAAGCAAAGATCAAAAGAGCATGGATTCAGCAATAATAACTACAATTTATTGAGTGTCTACTACATAGGGAGCAATAAACCAACATCTCCCATTCTTGGAACAACCCTTGGAAAGTAATGTCATCCTTATTTCATAAAAAGGAAACTGGGGTTTAAGAAATTTAAATGGCAGAACTGGGGCCTAGATAGGGGTCTCTTGAGCTCCAAAGCAAGTACTCTCTCTATTGAAAGACTGCACAGGATCCTGATTCAAGAATTACACTTCTGGGAGGAGAGCTTGTCAAAGCTTGTGACCATCTGCTTCCAAGACCTGGACTTCTCTCTTAGAACTTGTGGAGAGTTGACACATCTTCTCACTGATCCTGGGCTTCTATTTGCTAGTAATCATACTTCATCAATCCTTCACAGTTTGAAGTTCATTCTGCTTTTTAAGGAGGATGAAAACAAAATGTATTCTATTAATACATTCTATTTTCTTTAAACTCTTGAGGCAAATGTATACTTTGCAAACTTGATAAATCGCTTTCTTTTTTAGATCTATGGCTTTAATACAAATCTAGTGCAATGAAAATTCTCAGTAATAATTTGAACTTCAAATAGGACCTGCACCTTTTAGCGCCGAATATTGGCCACATAAATCTGGTACCTGATCCACCTAGCAAAAATGCATGCTGCTTAATTAAGGGAGGAAATATTTAAAGGGGTAAACAAATATTTTCAATTTTAGTATCTATAAAACTAAAAAAATGATCAAGGGTAGCATAAAAAAAGGATTTTGAAAGTGCTGAATGTTAAATAACTTGGATGGAAATAAAGTGTTCTGGGGAAAAAAGAGATTCAAAAGGTAGCAAAAGTGATGGCAAGGTCACTGATGTCAGAGATGCATGACATAAGTTTGAGAAAATTGTTTCAAGAAATATGAAATTCGAAAAGGCAATATTTCTAAATATATTGGAAGCATTCTAGAGCAAGTTATAGGACTAAGTAAACAAGTATGGTTCTTTATAGCTTTATGGCCCTAGGTTTCTAATGATTTTCTCAGCAGAGAAGTAATTAAAATACTGTATTACCACCAAAACCTATTTTAGGTTTTCTGAAGGGACATTCTCTGGTTTCCTAGAGTCACTGACATCTCATTAGGTATCTGAATATATCCATTAGATATTTGAATGTATGGAAATCTATTAACAACCATCTCCCTCCTCTGTCTCCCTTCTTCCCAGCGTATAAAAAATATCCCTTACAATCAAGACAGATTTTTCCTTGAAATTAATATATAATGTTTCCACAGTAGCTCTGTCTGTTCTTAAAAAATATAATCTGCAAGGAGTATGAAATACAAGAAAATTTTGGGCTTATGGGATATAAATCTATGACACATATTATTTGCTTATATTTTCATCCCTTATGAGGTATACAGATTTTAAATATTTGTAAAAGAAAATAAGTGAAATGTTTATTTCAAATTCTGTCTCAAACAAAAAACCTAGGAAGCTCTGTGTTTCAAAAAACTAAAATATCTTCCTTTATTTCATTTAAAGTTAGACACAGATTGTACTTTAGAAGTTCTCATCTATCTCCTTTAACTCTCACTGCACATGCTGTCCCAAGGACAAAGATTTCCGTGGTTATTATGGGCATTTTTGATGTATGGGTATTACCAATAGGCGGGAATTTATCTCATAGCAGAGAGGCAGATGAAGCCAGCTCACACTGGGCAGCAATCCACCAATGGTCCACTTGCTGAAAATAGAGCCATGCCTTTTAAGTTTGTGCTCTTTCTAAAATGTCCATGGACATTCAACACCTATACCCCAGGAGCCAGATGTCCGGAACCTCTTAGAACTGATTTCCAAGTTGTTCTAATGCAGCCATGCTTCCTCTTTGCTATGCTCTGTGCATTTACCAGTCTTGTGTTATTTTGGTCCCCTTCTCTCCCCCTACAAACAGCTATGTTCTTTTTTATCCCCCCTCCCAACTTGTCGACTCTTTTCTTTAGCATATGTGAGCACACAGCATCTGTTTCTGAGTCTATACCAGATGGATGAAATTAATTATTGGAGGAATCTGAGGAAAGGGAGATCAAGGTACTCCTAACACAGGCAGGAGACAATGGGAGGGTGGAACAGGAGCTGAAAAACAGACACTCCTTGTCAGGAGCACACTGAAGCCACTTCTCAGAGTTCTGCCAGACCCGACAGCATTGCAGACACCTAGTCTGAGAAAGTCCTGGAGCAGTTATGGCAAATGTACTCCTCTTACCTCCCCTGCTCCAAATTCTCATTAAAATCTATCAAAATAAGGGCGCAGACTGGTTATTATTTACACAATAACTCAACCAATTAACCATCTACTCTTCACGGTAATCTAAATGATTATATAATTTAACAGGAAATTTGGGGAAAAAAAATCAACAGACATGCTCAGAAGCCCAGGTTTAGGCCATGCAGCAGGGCCTGTGCCAGAGTTTTTATTGTAACAGCAACTACTCGGATGTGGTCTGGTGGTATTTCCAAGCACCAGATTCACACGGGTACAACTCAACAAATAACGTGAAAATACTAATGAGTAACATCTGCAGAGCGGCTTCCAGTCTACACACGGCTTTACTTAACCTTCACAACTGTTACAATCCTCGTCTGCAGGTTAGGAAACCGAGGCTCAGGGAGGTAAAACGAATTACTTACGTTCACATCGCAAAAGACAACATTTTAAACCATAACTTTCAATTCCAAAATGAGGTTTTTGATTCCAAATCGAGTGTTATTCCTACAATGCTGTGCCGCCTCTCTTCAAAATGTTTTTAACCAATTCTACATTGTAAGAATAATAATGTTGTGACTAGACTTTTTAATGTAATTTTTAGAAAATGTTCCCTTTTAGTATCTTCCAGCAATAGAGGCTATGGTCTAATATTTTATGAAGATAATATCTCTGAGCCATTCGTAGTATGGAAACTGACCCTTTTAAACTGAGAATTTGGAAATGTTACTGAAATCTATTTAAACACTTTTATTTGGTTCCACTTGATTTTATTTGATGAGAAATACTTTTTTCTATGTATTGAAACTTGCAGTTTAGGGAGCCGTAGCCATAGATAATACCTACAACCGTACCCAGGGATCCTCGTAGTTACAGATATGCACTCCACCCAAATGGGCCAGCACATCGTGAATGACGGAATCCCTCAGAATGAGGAGCACTGATTTAAACCACAGGTGTTAAGAAAATTAAGTTTAAAGCACAAGAATTTTGATTACCTTTGATTAAAATGCTGACCCAATTATCATTGTTTCTGAACTAAAGATAAAAGATATATATTCATTTAGATGAGGGAAAAACAGATAACCATGTATTTCCTTAGACAATGTCATCTCTAGGATAGTTAACATGTTTTCATATTAAGATGTTTGAGCTCATACTTATTATATGCGGGCCTGAAATATTCCTACAGGAAAAATTCAAGAAAAGCTGAAGGCAATTGCTCAAATTGCTGAGGAAGACTGGTCCTGAGCTAACATCCATGCCCATCTTCCTCCACTTTATATGTGGGACGCCTACCACAGCATGGCGTGCCAAGTGGTGCCATGTCTGCACCCAGGATCCGAACCAGTGAACTCCAGACTGGTGAAGCAGAACGTGCCCTTAACTGCTGTGTCACCAGACCGGCCCCTATAATTGCTCAAATTTTTAAAGCAAGTATGTTCACTCTTTCTTGGGGCAAAATAGGAAAATATTTATTGAATAGGGAATAGTTTATAAGGTCAAAATAGCTAAAATAGTGCTATTTTTTGAACATTGCAAGTGACAATTTTGTAATTTTATCAGAAACAAAGAATACAATCAACAAGTCTCTTTTTTATAGATTTTGATCTTGTCCTGAGGCCAAAATAAATGGACTCTTCAGTCCTAATTGCTCCTTTGATGGTTGTGGACAAGTGTCTGAGGGAAGGGCTTGCACGTGACCTAGGGGCTGCCTATGTAAGACGCTGCCCTAACTCCCCTAAACTCTTCCACCAGTGGGCTGGGGATCGGGGACAAGGCCCCACACTCGCCAGCTGGCCAGCGTTAGAGGAATAAGCTGTGGAGGCTCCTGGGCACTGCAGTGAGATGTGGTGATGTTCCCTGCTTATGAACACTTGGGCTAGGTTTGGGGTGGGAGTGGGGAAACCTGCCTTGGAAACAGGGAGTCAGACTACATTTGTGCAGGTGCATGAGCCCACTGTTTGCAATAGAAGCTTGTTTGCAGGTCAACATGTGCCTCTGTGGACCAGCTCCCTTTGACCTAACCCAACATGCAAGTGGCTATAAGTAGAGAAAGCAGATTCTACTCTACCCCAGGAGACACAGTATCCTTTATTCTGAGAGGTTGTAATCCTCTGCCTCATACAGTTCAACTGAGGTACTGAGAGCTAGAAAAATCATTTTGAAATATAAATCAGATCATGTCACATCTCTGCTCAAAACTTTTCAGTGGTGTCTCATTACCCTTGGGTTAAGTTTCAAAGTCCTTACCATGAGTGCGAGACCGTATATAGTCTGGCCCCTGACTTTGTGTCTGTCCCCATTTCCTACCATGCTCTGCTCCTGCACTCCACACCAGCCCGCTAACCAGTTCTGCTCAACTGCCCCACACCAGCTCACCCGCCAGTTCTCAAACACTCCAAGCCAGCTCTAATCCCGGGCCCTCTGCAACTGCTGCTCCCTCAGCCTGGACCAATCGTGGCTTAGCTTGTTCTTCATTTCATTCAGGTCACAAATGTTGCCTCTCCACAGACACCTCCCTGAGGACCCTATAGAAATAGGGCAATTCCTCTCATTCTCTTTTTCCTTACATTGCTTTATTTTTCTTCACAGTATTTACCACTTCTTGACATTGTATCATCTTTTTATTAAAGTACTGGATACAAAAGTATCATTTTTATAGGTTACAAAAGCCCAAATATTAGGAACTTGAATGATATATCACCTAGTAGATATACATGCAACCTGTTGATTTTCATTGATCTGTTTTTTATTTATGTGAAAAAATTTCATGTAAATTCACTTCTATTAGGAAGAATGCAATGTTGGTTGGATTAGTCTACCCTATTTTATCTATTCTATCTATCTTGTTTATTTTTTTAATGTTTTATTATTTTTTGGGGGGTGAGGAAGATTGGCCCTGAACTAACATCTGTTGCCAATCTTCCTCTTTTTGCTTGAGGAAGATTGTTGCTGAGCTAACATCTGTGCCAATTTTCCTGTACTTTGTATGTGGGAAGCCACCACAGCATGGCTTGATGAGTGGTGTATAGGTCAGCGCCCAGGTTCCGAACCTGCAAACCCCAGGCTGCTGAAGCGGAGCACGTGAACTTAACCACTATGCCACCGGGCTGGCCCCTATCTTGTTATTTTTTCAAGTCAAGAGATTAGCTATTGTCACAAAATGCTCTTTTTTGCATTACAAAAATGCATTTATTATATATAAACTATAATATAAATATATGTAAATAAACCATTTATAGTTGATAAAAACTACATGCTTCCCTAGCATTTTCATCACGTGGAGCTCTCCTTACATGTGTAATCCAATCATGATGGAACAGCAAGCACTCCACAAAAACAAAAGCTCAGGAAAGAAAGGCTAAGGAATTAAATAAGGTATTTATAAATTATGAAAATGATAGATTATGGTAAGTATTCTAATCCCACTGAGTATGAGGAAGGACAGAAGAAGTCTAGCTAGAATTTCAAATTGGTTATAAAGGAAACTTTCCTGCTTTTGTGGTTGAAAATAACTATGACTTTTTTAAAATCAGAAAAGGCTTTGGAATTTTCTTCTCTAGATTTTTTTTTTTAAGGAAAATTACCTTTTGGGGTTTGTCTAGCTATCATTTAACTGTAACTTAATATAAACAAATGGACTAAGTCCAAACTGCTCCAGAAGGAGTAAAACCTGTTCCCTAATTGTTCTCGCATAATGATGCGCCATCTTAATTATGAAGAGACTAAGTACATAACGCAGCCTCTGGCCATTGCATCCTGATTTTAATCAGAAATATATTTAAGGAATATATTTAATATATTTAAGGAAATATGGCAAAAAGAGCTTATGATTTATAATTAGTAAAAATTAATTATTCAGTAAGGACAAAGCAATTTTATAAATTTAAAAGATTTGATTTGAAATTTATGGTGGAGAAATAAGATTACTTTTTCCAGAGGATATATTAATTTATTATTATTTTTTAATGATAAAACCCAAATGGATATAAAATATCTGGAAAATGCACAGCATATATTTATGCTTCTTTGCCAACAATACCCAAACAGTAGCTACTTGGCTCACAGTCTGCTGACAATTTCTCTTTTTCCCTTTCTCTTCTCTTTGTCTTTGCATTTCCAGCTGACTTGACTTAGGCTTCTCTCTAATTAGCTGGAATAAGATGTAATTTAAACTATAGCCAAAAGTTCATTGAACCCCATCTCTTAAACAAGACTGGATGAGTAGTAGATGGGACAAGTTAACAAAACAGACTTGTACTGAAACATAGTAATTTTTCAAAGCAGCACTGGAATTGAATATTCATTGAGCTATATGCCCAAGCTGGGAAAAAACCACTTAAAATATTGTATTTAATTTCTTCTAAAAATATGAGGATAATATTGGGGAGGATAGTGATGTTGAAAGAAAGTGAGGTAAAACGTACTGTATGAAAACCTACACTCAGAATAAAAAAAATTAGGATCCGAATTATTCATAATAATAAAGGAGCCTCCCCTTCACATGGGTATAGTTAATATACTGTTCTCTTAGAACATAAAGAATTAATTATTCATCATTTAACAGAAATTATAGGAGAAAGGGAACTAAGACATTAAAATAAAAAATATTTAGAAATATTACAAATATACTAGAAATCAGTGGGACACACATTAACTTAATGAAGATTTATTGACAGCTTATTGAATGCCATGTAATGCCAGATACAGGGCAAGGTTAAGTCTATGAGACAAGGCCTGTGTCTCTGAAGAGCTCAGATCACAATGGAGAACATGGCGATAAGTGCCATGGCACCAGTAGTGTAAATAAAATATGTGAATAAAAAGGAGAAACTCATCTGCAGGAATAAGCATAAGAAGTAAAATTGATTTGAGTTTTGTAGGATGAATCACATATACACAGGATGAGAAAGGGATAAAAGGCATTTCAAAACGAATATCCTGTGAAAAGGCATAGAAGTAAGAGAAAGAGAGAAGTTCATGAAGTGGTGACATGCTCAGCAGAAGCAGATGACAGGGTCCTTGGAAGAGTGGTGAGAAAGGGGTCTGGAAAGATAGCGAGCAGCTGGTTTGTGAGGAGTCTTTTGTGCCAAGATTCGGGCTCCACATTGTGAAGAGCACCATCCGATACGCAATTTAGAAAGACAATTCCAGGGGCTGAGTGGAGAAAAACGGTGGAAGGAAGAGAATGGTGGCAGTGGACCATTTCACAGGCTGTTGCAATTGTAAGGGCAAGATGAAACTACATAATTATGTATCTTATCATAAATTAAAGACTGCATTTTACTTTAGAATAATTAATGTTTTTAATAACTGTTGGCAGCTCATGATTATGAAAGGTTTTTAGGCAAGGCTAGGTTTGGTGGGGAAGAGCTTTGAGGGGGATTCATTACAGAGTAAGTTAATAGCAATAAAGGCTTCAACGTGATGTCTGATGCCTTGAGATGGTGACAGTTCTTTTTCATTCAGCTTTCCAAGAGGTATTATCACCATTTTGTTTACATATCTTTATTAGCATCTTTAAACATCTTTGTTTTTTTGGTGAGGAAGGCTGGCCCTGAGCTAACATCTGTGCCGATCTTCCCCTATTTTGTATGTGGGTCACCACCACAGCACGGCTTGTTGAGTGGTGTGTAGGTCCGTGCACAGGGTCTGAACCAGTGAACTCCGGGCCACTGAAGCAGAACGAGACAACTTAACCACTACGCTACTGGGCCAGCCCTCTAAAAATCTTATTTTAAAAAGTTAATTTCAGAGAGCTCTCCTGAGAAAAGTGAATACAAAAATAAATCCATTATCACTGCAAAGCTAATAAGAAATACATCTTATCAGAAGGCAAATTGTAAAATTAAGTAGACTGACCCTGTATTTGAGAATGGCAATGGGCCTTTTAAGTTCTTCTGCAACAAATGTGATTTTTAGTTCCATTGAGTAGGAAAACTTGAAATCAATCTTTCCAGGAGGGAACGTGGAAGCAACAACTCCAAGCCCTGTCTCTACTGTTGAGCACAAAACCATAATCACAAATGCACAACATATGTTTTCACAGTTCATGGCCACTGATTAGCTTGTATATTGAACACAATGGTTTGCTTCTTTTATGCTTCTTAAGAAAAAAGTAACATTAACTTGTAAAAAAAGACTACAAATCGCATATGTGAGAAAAAACTTAAAAGTCAGATAGAATTTCATCTACAAGACTTAAATATATCTTTTAATTTTATGACATAATGGCAGTCTTAAAACTTTTATGAATAAATAATAAATCAGTCAAACACACAGACCTTCTAAGACATCCTCTCTTGAGAACATCCTCTAAGTTAGGACTCCGCGATTACGGTTCCATGTTCCATGCTAAGGGGCACAAGAAAAACAACTTCATGTTGAATGACATATACAAGTAAGCAAATCTTTTGAAATTTGCATGGTGTTTTGGGAGCCTTTTTAAAAGGAACCGTAAGCCAGCATATGGAAAGTTATAAATACAGCCCAAGTCCGCCTGGAATCTAATTAGAGATGCCTTCCAGCTGTTGCCACTGCCTGGAGCCTCTGTTTCCTTTTACTCTCCCTCCAAACTGCCACGGAAAGGAGAGCTGAACAGCAGTTCCCCTGATGCAACTGGAACTGAGTGAGGCGGCCTGGTGAAAAAGGAGAAGAAAAAGCAGCCACCTTCTTGAATGTTCCTGGGCAGAAAGCATTGTGCTGTGAAAATCCAGTCTAACTGGGCAGAGAGTTATAGAAGCCAAATTAGTGTTAAGTAAAACAGTATGTGCATAACCAGTAGCATGAACAGTGTTATCGATGTTATGACTTGAGAGAATATGGTCCAATGTTTCCCCATGTGTGGAGAAATTATGGAATCCATTCATTATTTTTCTGTTTGTACTACGTTCTCCAAACCAGACAACTTAGATAATTAAAGAAGGTCTCTAAACCGTTAGCTTTGACAGATATCAGGCCCTCACATCATAGATTTGCTATATTTTTCTCTACGGATATTAACCTGATGTTTTGTCTTTAGCTGTTACAGATATACAAATGTACAGATAACAGAGCTCAGGGCATAGAGGATTTGGAGAACCATGAGACGTTGATGTGGATCTTCAAGGATAAATAAGATTTCAAATAGACTGAGAAGAGGGTGATTGTGGTTCAAATTTACCTCTCCTCTTTGTTAACTCATTCACTTTCCACTAATTTCCACTATATTTTCTGCTGTGCCCTCACCCACATCTTAAGCACGCGTTTCTCTATTTCAAAAATACCCTCTCTTTGAACCTGCTACTTTTTAAATACCACAATATTTCTCTCTTGCCTTTGCTTCAAGGCCAGACCCCCTCACACAGGTTATACCCACTCTCTCCATTTCTACTCCACCAGCCCTTAAAATAACCTCTTCCCAAGCCATTTGTGTTTTGGAAGCGGGTGATAAAAACAATGTCTTCCTTCTTAAAATAGTGACTTAAAAGCACTATAAAAATTTTAATACTAACTAGAACTGTCTGAAAAGAACTTTTTTTTTCAGGCAAATGTTATGTAATCTGCCTCAGATTGCTGTTTCTGAGTGGCTCACACAGAACATAAACCTCATACGCCAACAGCACACTGTGGGGGAAACAATTTCTGTTTACCCTCAGTGCAGTGTCCTGTCCCATTAACAGCTTTACCTCTAAATATGCAAGACATTTCCTTTAACAAACCTTCTGTTGAGTGTTTCAAATGGACACACTAGCTCTGACCCAGTGAATCAATTCCTTAATATTGAATCATTCTGGCCAAACACGGGTTATAGTAATAAAGCTCCCTGAGACGCTTGGCTGTTAGAAGGTGAGGGCAGAGGGGAAGCTGTGAGCAATTGCACAGTCTCAAGGGAGACAGAACTTCTAGCTTTTCGGAGAGGCCATGGTAAGAGAGAGATGGCACTTCATTTGTTTTTATGTCTTACCTTTCTTGAATTTCAACATTTATTAGAGGAACCTCCGTTTGCTATCTTTTTATTTATATAGGTACAAAGATCCTGCGTAGCACTTAAACGTTTTACAGAAGCTCGCTGTTTCACTTTATCTTTATTTAGCATGATTTTTTTAAGCCATTTGGCAACTGCAGTCAACATGGGATTAACTGTTTCACCAGAATGTGTTTACATGGCTGCATATTATTAAGAGGTATTTGGTTTTTGAAAGATGGAATGCAAAGATGAAGCCAAAAAGCACAGTTTAAGGTCAGAATATGCCCCACCTTGCATTTTGGTTAATGTTGCTGTGACCTACCAGTCACCCAAACAGAACTTTTCTGAACGTCTTCTAGTTTCCCCTTTCTTCATTTCAAGCTATGCTCATTCGGGCATTAAGTAATGTCCCTTCTATGACTGACTGTCTCTTGAATTTTTGTTCTCTTTTCCATTCTTACTGTTATTATGTCTCTCCAGCTTCTCATTTCTCATTGGACCATGTCCTACTAATTCCCTGCTGCAGAGTTAGAGAAATACTAATGAGGCAGTGGAGTTATAGTGGGCATTTTATAGGACACACACAGAAGGAGAACACATTTTAAGTGTTAGTTCCGGATAACTGTGCTGTAGCACGCTTACCTTCAACTTCCTCACTGAATAATAGCTTCGTTGTACTCTTTTCTTTCTGTCGGGCTACTGAAATGGTATTTGATGACAAGGGAAAATCTTGAGTTTAGTATTACCTGAGAAGTCATCTCCACTGTGCAGACCTTGTTGTTCGATCGTTATTTTCCACGTACCTCCATGCACCTTACTTGGATGCTGAAGTCTTTCATGCCCCTTCCACTGTGGCATTTTACAACACCTCAAGATAATTACTGAACTGCCTCATCTTTAAAAGCTATAATCGATTCTTTAAAAGCATCAAAATAAACATCATAATTTATTAAAAAATGTTGTAATCAAAGCATTTTCTTATAAAAGATGTGTTTAAGAGATTGGTGGCTTTTTGCTGTTGCTGCTGCTGTGTCATTATTTTTACATTTTGTAGCTTGATATCTATATCCTATATTCTTGAGAATGACTGCATTATCAACAAGGTACTCATTTGTAGCATTAAGTCAGTAGCTTATCTTCTTGGATATATTGGACGGTTACTCTCAGAGTAGATTGGATAGGCCTGACTATCTCAAACAACGATGCAGGAGCGCTGGAGATCGGGCAGAGCGCCCTCAGCCTGCCTTGGAAGGGAGAGGTTGAGGCTCTGCCAGCAGTCCTGCCTTCATCTGTCTTATAGACTGGGCTTTTCCATCAAAGAATTCGTTTGAATAAAAAGTTCCAGAGCAAAAAAAAATGTTTGTAAATCACAGAACAAGTTTCAAGTCCAACAAGGAAATAAATCAGTTTCCCCATGGTAGACAAAAGTGTGAAGTGGCCAGCTCCACGAGGTCAAAAATAAGTGACGGAGAAAGAGACGACTGTGGTTCCTGCGTAGATAGCCGGGGAGGTGAAACTAAATCTGCTGGGGGAGAGCTGGGGAAGCCCTCCAGCCCTTGGGAAGTGAAGTCACACTCACATGACAAGACAACACGGCTTGACCAAAGTTCCACAGAGTTGCAAAACTAAGGGATTTAGAGGAGAGATTTGAAATTGTAAAAGATTCTTGAGATTCAGCATCTTTAAGAAATGAATAATTAAAACATTTCTTTGGCACCAGTAAGAGATTTTGTGTCCTCAAAATCCAAGAAACGGAAACTCTGGGCTCACAGTTACATCAGAGGGAGGGGGGACCTTTGATCTCCGTAGCAGGGGGGAGGGAGGTGAACCGTGCTGAAAGCGAGCTTTTCTCTGCGTCTGCACAGCTGTTAGCTCCTTGGCCCAGAAACCACAGCAGAAGCCAGCAGTACTATGACTTACGCGGTGTGGTTCATAAACCGTCTAGAGAGCGCTTCACTGATTGGGAGAACAAAAAGAAGAGATCACCCATGTGGAAAAGTTTTTTAAAATGGCCGTTTTTTAAAAATGAAAGCAGATGTTCTATTTTTAGCTATTTTAAACTGAGAAACAAAATGAGTGTACCTCAAACTAAAAAAAATCTTACCAGAAGTAAATCCTTAAAAAGCATAACTCTAAAAATATAGGTGCAGAGCCAGCCACCAAGGACTGCCCAGACTCTCTGGCCTTGATACTCATCCAAGAGAAGGGAGAAACGCATGCGCATGTGTGTTTGTGTGTGTGCAGTGGATATTCACTCTGAGTAGCGGCATTTTCAATGTGATGGAAAGAGAGAGGAATGTTGAGTTCATACATTGGCTCTTCTTGCTGGTTGCCTTTTTTCACCAACCATCTGAGCAACTCTTGTTGTGCTAATAACGTGCAGGGTTTGCCTGCAAGCTAAGGTGGTAAAGTGATGGGAATGGAGAATTCACCCAGTTAACGTCATCCTGGGACAGCCTTGGACCAGACAAGGGCTGTCCTCGCCCTGACACAGGCCCCTCCTCCACATTCGCTTGTGCCGCTTGGTCTTTCTTTTGCAACATTAGTAATTGGATGAACCTGAACTCAAATGCAGCTCTTCCTACCTACCTACTATGTTCTTTTCCCTGAACCATGTTGTAAATGAAAAAAATATATAGTATTACTGCAACCCATCAAACTATACAACCTCAGGGAGTTAGGCAAAGGAGGAGAGAGAAACAAAGGCTATTATTTATTGGTGGGCTTTGAAGTGTGAATATAATTGCTGAAGAGGTTCCTGTAATTTGTGATCAGCAGTAACTTATCTGCTTGAATGAGCACATTTATTTTTGCTAATAGCAAAGTGAATGACCTTGAAGTTGTCCTTGATTCCTCCTTTTCTTCCCAACCCATTTGCAGTCCATCCAAAACTTTTGTCTGCTCTACCTGCAGAATATACTTAGAAGCCACCTCTTCCTATCACCCTTCTCCATACCCATCATCTCTCACACAAGTTAGAGGGATGGTCTCTTTGTGAGGTCTTCCTGCTGCAAACCTTACCTCTAGGATCTACCCTTACCACAACCACAGAAGTGATTCTGTTAAAACCCGTGTGAGGTCACGTCACCTCTCTGCTTCACACACCTTCCAATGGCTCCCAGTTCACTCAGAGTGAAAGTCAGCGTCTTGCCTCGGCCCATATTGCACTACAGGATCTGGCTCTCTTAACCACTCTGGCCCCACCTCCTCTTACGCTCCCCTGCCCTCTCTCTGATCCAGCCTAGCTGGACTGGCCTCTTGATGGTACCTGAACACACCAGGGATGCTCCTGTCACAGGGTCTAGGCATTTACTGTCCTGCATTCCTGCAGCAGTGATATACAAGGTCCCTCCTTCATCTGCTTACTCAGTGGGGCCTTCCCTGACCTCCATAATATCACCCTCCTAACCCTGTGACTCCTGTCCCCTTTCCTGCTATATTTTCCTTTATAGAGCATATCGCCCTCTAGCATATTATATATTTCACTTATTTGTGTCTCCTTGCATTAGAATATAAATGTCATGAAAACAGGGATTTTTGTAGGTTGTGTCCACCAGTATGTTTCCCAGTGCCTAGGGCAGTACCTGGCAAAGAGTAGGTGCTCAGTACCAAACGAATGAATGAATGAATAATGAATGAATTTCAGGGAAAGGAAAACAAGAAGCCAAATTAAATCAGGGGTCATTATCTCATTAACTGGTAA
Organism: Equus quagga; assembly: GCF_021613505.1. Classification (NCBI taxonomy): domain Eukaryota; kingdom Metazoa; phylum Chordata; class Mammalia; order Perissodactyla; family Equidae; genus Equus; species Equus quagga. The sequence continues at coordinate 8,466,796 of NC_060269.1, forward strand.
TGGGAAGCTTTATGAAGGTTTACACATGAGTCTGACAAACTAGTTAATGCATAGTTTTCTCCCCTGTGGAACTTGTAAGGATGTACATTTACCTTGGAAGTTTCCTTTATAAAACTGAGAAATAATAACACTCACTTGCCTCACAGATTTGTGGTGAGCATTAAATGACATAATATTAACATTTGTCTCAAAAAAACTCTATTTTAAATTAGTTGTGTTTTCTGTTTTGTTATTTTGTCATCTGGGATCATTCAGAGCCACAAAGGAAAAGAAAAGAGATCAGAAGAGTTCCATCGTTAGAACCAAATCATCGAATTATTTTAGCAAATCTCAAGACTGTTGACCCAAAAGACCCAAGTTTCTTTTAAAGGTAAATGATGACAGTGAGTTCCCCAGCTAATTCAGACTAGCTATAAGCCTTCAGAAAATTAGCATATACATGTACGTGTCCTGAAATTGATGCAAATTAAATCAAATTCATAGTTTACTGATTTAAACAAGACCCCGAAATAAACATCCATTTTCTTCAAGTTGGCATTGCGTTAGAAAGGTTCTAAAAGAAAAGAGCAATTTGCCAAAATGTCTTTATTTCCTAGCATCTTTGATTTCATGATTTAGTTCTCAGAAATTCAGTTGATTTTGCTCTTGCTCTTGAGCCAATTGCTTTGCTCAAAATAAGAAGCTTTTTATCATTCACTTTATAGGAGAGCAGAGCATGTTAATAGAGAAGATGTCTCCTTCAAGAGTCAGATCTATGTGACCTGAAACAAGCTTTCAATTCTAGAGCAGGAGGAAAAACTGTGCTTACTACATGGAGAGTACTCAAATTAAACAGTCATACGTATATGGTAGATGTTGAATAAATGGTGAAAACTAAGAGAGATAAAGATGGTAATAAACAGTCATGGAGCATTAAAACAATAAAAACTGTATTGCAGAGGGCTGGCCCGGTGGCACAGCGGTTAATTTCGTACATTCTGCTTCTGCGGCCTGGGATTCGCAGGTTCGGATCCCGGGTGCAGACAGTGCGCTGCTTGTCAAGCCATGCTGTGGCAGGTGTCCCACATATAAAGTAGAGGAAGATGGGCACAGATGTTAGCTCAGGGCCAGTCTTCCTAAGCAAAAAGAGGAGTATTGGCAGCAGATCTTAGCTTAGGGTTAATCGTCCTCAAAAAAACGAAAAACTGTATTGCAGTGTTACTCAGTGTGGTTCCCAGACCACCAGTGACTTCATCATCACATGAGCACCAGGTGGTTTGTTAGTAACGTGGAATCTCAGGGCCCATCCTAGACCTTCCGAAACAGAATTCTTGGGGACGGGCCCAGAGGAACGAATGTTTTAACAAATTCTCCAGGGGGTTAATAATTTAAGTGTTCTTACAAATTCTGAAAGGTAAATTAATAATGTTATCTGTAATTTACATATAAAGCAAATGAGGAACAAGAGCGTATTCCAGTTTCCCCAGATTGTATGGGAAAGCCAGTTTGAAACGAGTGTCTGGCTTTTAGAATAAGTATCTATTCAGCCTGTTGTTGCTTTACTTTGAATGAAGATATTCCTCTTATTTACTTTGAATAAGATATTCATTTATTTCTGCTCTAAAGATAACCCATCTTGTCAACCATCTGAATAATGTTGTGGAAAAACCATAGTGTTGGGATTAGAATTCTAGCCTCATTACTTACTGAGTCTTTGTCAAAATACTTTACTTCTGCGAGCTTGATTTCTTTCACATGTAAAATGTGGATAATAATAATTACCCCTGAGTTATGGGGCTTAGAGAATATATATATATATAGAGAGAGAGAAAAAGATATATACCTACATAGATAGATTAGAGAATATATATTAGAGAATCATATATATGTATAAAATATATTCCTTAACACTTGTTAAGTGCCAAATAAATGTTACATCTCTACAACCAAGATTTTATCTTCAACTAAATCCTTGAGCTAGAAAGAGGTATGATTACATTAGATTTTATAGCATTGCTAAGACAAACAAACTAGGATCAAAGTAAAAAACTGATTTCAAGTATTTGCGCTTACATTTTCAAGTGAGTTAAAAAATTTCTAAACTAAACTAAACTTTAATTTGATGAGTCTGAATTACTCAGTTCACGTACATTTATTATGGCCTTATCTTGTGCAAGAATCTGACATGTTCAAAGGATATAACACAGTCTTTAACCTCATGATACTCATTCTAAAAATCATTTTTTAAAGTCTGATAAAACAATTTAAAAATTGTTGAGTTCTTCAGATTCAAGCTTATGGCACAATATTTTTATAAATTGTTAATAAATTATAGATTTATTAAACATCTTAAAATTATATATAATTTATAGTATATATTGATATTAGAATACACATTATGACATACATTAATATAATTAATATTGTAGTATAAGATTATACTATCAAAATTATAGTATAGATAATTATAGTCTAGATTAATATAGTATAAATTAATTATTGGAATGGAGTTAGCAAGTATAGATGACTCATGAATTTTTTCTAGGTAGGAGAGCAGAGAAATTGAGTCAAGTAAGTTTTTGCTTTGTTTTTGTTTGTTTTTAGATAGAAGGAACTTAAATTCACTTACATGCTGATAGAAATGATTTCATAGAGCTAGAACAATTAAATATGAAGGAGAGAAAGGGTAAAAGTATAGGAATCAAGTCCTTGAGGAGGGCAGAAGTAGCCCTGGGGAGCATGAGTCAGTGACAGGTGTGTGTGCTTCAACGCCCACTGGACCAAGGAAGGCAGAGAAGAAGGTGATCAATGCCAGTGGATTGGTAACTTTTATGTTGCTAATACGAAAGAGAGCTCATTAATGCTTCTTTTCTCTCACTGGAATTTTGAAGTAAGGTATTGAGCTGATGAGAGGATACTGGCAGTTTGAGATGAGAAATTTTGAAATAGTAGCTCTGAAGAATGGGACACACCCTAGAGGAAGGTAAAAGGATCGCTGGGCATTTTGAGTGCCAATTTGGGATTTGTAGTCATGAATCTAATTTAATCAAGCATTGGTTGCCACTCAGGTTCCTGCTTCTGTGTCTACCTCCTGGTTGGATCCTCTTGGACAATGAATGTTGCCAAACCATGCTTATCAAGCCTGTTTGCACATCGTGCATGGAACAATCCAGTACTCTCACAGGGTCCTGTCAGATTCCCTGGCCTCTTTCTCATCCAGGTCTGGTTCCCCCACCCTCTCCATCAAGCCTGAGGACAGCCAAGTCTTGAGAAAAGCATATCAATGTATGCATCAGTAAGGCGACAACGACTTCGTGATCATCTTCTGGCTTGCCTCCCACCAGGCCCAGGTGGCTGGTAGACTGGTGTCGGTGATATGATGGAGACATGCTACTATAGATTCTGTTTGGTCAGTGGAGAGAAGAGCTCCATTCATTCTCACAAAATGAAGGGGTTGGAAAAAATGACGTGCAACATGCCTTTAAATCCTAAGAATTCTATCACTCTACATTGGCCCTACATCTTATCGTACCCAAGAAAATGTGTAAAGGTGTATAAATGATCAGAGGAGGACGGGAGAGGAGATGAGGGTGAGAGAGGGTCTGAGAGGGTGCACTGGCTTTTTCCCAGAGGAGAATGAAGAACATTCTAGCAAAAGGAATCCTGCTTTGAAGGAAACAGGGAGTTTAGGGGGCCTAGCTCTTGTGGGAAGGTACAAGTACCCTGGCAGTGATAATCTAAAGAGGGTATAAAGTGTTGGGAGACTCCACCAGAATAGATCAGAGGCCAGATTTTGAAGGCCTTATACGGATTGCTTAGGGATTGGGCTTGAGTCTACAGGTGGCGGCAGCTTTTCAAAGATGTGAAGCAGGGGAGTGGCATGATTTCAACTGTGCTGCAGAGATTTCCCGCAGGTCCTGGGGAGGAGTGTGGATTCAGATGCTGCAGGGAATATAACCACTTAGGAGGTTGCCGAAACAGTGATCACAGAGCACTCCAATCCCACAGAAGCCTAAAATAATGTCTCAATTCCAAATAATTGATTGCATACCTACGGAGTGGTGTTCCCTGGGCTGAGCTGGCATTCAAAGCTGTATCTTAATACATGACTGATATTCAAGAAAATGTTTTAAAATTATTGTGGATTGAAGGAATCTGAAGTAATTAATCACTTGGCTTCCCATTACCCTATTTTCAGTTCTCGTCATTTAGTGTTACACTCTTCATGCCACTGTTTAAATATACATTAGCTTTCACTTGTCATAGGCTTAGCAGGCTTCCATCAGATTCTGCCAAGCATGACAACCAACAACACACACAATCTCCAAGTGCAGAAACTTAAAAAAAAATACCTTCCTGGAAATCTCAGAACTAAAAATATCATGTGAAAAATCGTGGTGGAAAAAATATATTAAAATTAAAACATATGGGGTTTAATTTTAAGTCTTTGTACTAAAAGATTGAAACTGGAAAAGAGATATGACTATACTCCCAGAAAGCTTTTAAAAAGAACAAATAGTTATTTTAAAATTCATACAGGATTAAAATGATGAAGATGTAGCTCTAAATTGAAAAGAATTTTTACTTAAAAATTATATACTACTTAAAAGTTTTCAAATTGTTTTATTTTATTTTATTTTTTTGGTGAGGAAGAGTCACTCTGAGCTAACATCTGTTGCCAATCTTCCTCTTTTGTAGGTTGAAGAAGATTAGCCCTGAGCTAACATCTGTGCCAGTCTTCCTCCACTTAGTATGTGGGTTGCTGCCACAGCATGGCTGATGAGTGGTGTAGGTCTGTGCCTGGGATCCAAATCTGCAAACCCAGGCCACTGAAGCAGAGTGCCCTGGACTTCACCACTATACCATAGGGCCGGCGGTCCCTCAAACTGTTTTCACATATGTTACCTCAATCGATCAGCAGAATAACCTTTGAGATTGGTAAGACAAATAATATCCTTATTCCTGTTCTACAGAGGAAAACATGGAGTCTCAGAAAGACTAAACTACTTATTCAAAGTCACGGTCAGGCATTTGTTGAATCAGCATTGTAATTCAGATTTCTTCACAATAAATTCTATACACATTGCCTTCCAGAGGGAAATAAACAATCGTTTATTCATCTATTCATTCTTTCATTCTTCACACATCTATTTAGTGCCTATTAGTAAAAAGCACTGGATGGGGTGCTGTGAGATTTATGGAGATAATAAATCACAGTCTCGCTGTCAGAGGGACCAGCAGGAGAGGTAAGAGGTTCACAAACAGCTGTGCACACAGTGGAAAATGAGGTCTAACAAGACAGTAATAGAAAAAATTATGTAAGTCATCATTGGGATAAATATTTCTGGCTGAGGAGTCATGGAATGCTGTATTGGGAAGATGGTATTTTAGCTAAATCTTAATTAGAGGTTGGCATTTGGGCAAAGAGGGACAGGGTGTGAATTCCAAAGAGTGGGAACAGCATGCGCAAAGGGAGGGAGAAAGTCAAGCACAAGATGTGCATGAGAAACAGCGAAGCATCTTTTCTCTGGAGCAGAGCATTTGAAGACAGACAGGAAGACAAGGCTAAAAACTTTTTTAAAGACTGGAGAAGGTGCTTACAATTTTCGTAGCGGGCAGAAGTGGGTGATGAAAACAGTCAGGGTTTGTTGAAGCCATGCAAGTTTAGGTTCAAATATAAGACCCCACTGCTTAGAAGCTGTGTGACTCTGACCAATGGATATAGTTACTCTAAAGCTTTCATATGTCATCCATAAAATGAGGACATTTGTTAAATATTTCATAAATATTTTTCAAAATAATAAACATATTTTACCTTCAGGGTGGATGTGAGGATCAAATGACAGGATGTTTGAGAAGCAACTGGCACAAGAAGGTCCTCGGTAAAAATTCATTTATTTTCCCATTCTGGGGTAGTTGGCGGGGGACCCCGGGGGTGTTTGCTGAGGGTGGTGATGTAATGAGAGTCAGGTTGGAGTAAAGCGAATGTGCTGGGTGAATTAGAAGAGAGAGGGAGCAAAGATTACAGGCAAAAAGTCTTTTTTGCAATAGACCACACAGGGAAAGGAAGGTCTCAATGAAGTAACACTTCTGGGAATATTTCATATCTAGAATGATGAAAGAACATTACCACAAACTCTAATTACGTCAAAGTTAAATGCAGAAGAAGATGACATCGAAATCGATTCTGGAATATTTCTATAGGAAAAAATCCGAATGAAACCAAACTTTGAAATAAAAGATGCTTTCATACTGAGCTCATATTAGAAGCAGGGGCTCCAAGTCTTTCAGTCCTCCCATCTTTGATCTCCAGGAGAGGTCATTTGGATGAAACAAAATTTTCTCAACCCTCTGCACCTGGATAAATTTCCACCTCTCAGAACACCTATTCAGGAAACTCGACCGAATTACCTGAGTAGGGATTCACTTCAAAAGGTGTCTTTTTAAAAAGATTCATTTAAAGTTAGGGACTTTGATCATGAGGGTATGCCAATAGCTTACTTGACCATGATCCCACTGTCAGGAAAGTCCATCTGGTCAAATATGAGGCAGCTGTTTGTCCAGTGGTCTGGTCTATGGAGTCATTCTTTTCCTTTTTTTCCTTCAAAAGACCTAAGAATTTACCAAACAAAGTGTCTCTGAAGTTGGCTCACCGCCGACCTCAGTGAAGAGTGAACACTGTCTCCTGAGCATCCTGGGGGAAAAGCATGCAACTTATAACATCAATAACAAACTTGTCAAGCACATAAAAGCAAAATGTGCAGAGTGCACAAACAGCATTTTGTAGGAAAAGAAGGAGTCATTCTTTTGGAAATGGATACGTGAGGTTTGAAAGCCACTCTCTCCACATATTATATTCGTTTGCCAAAGCCAAAGCAAGGCTGGGAAAAAAACTCCTATTTCTTTTAAACTTCCAACCATAAACATTTAAATGTTTCTAAATGTTTGTGTATTAACTAAATATTTATGAATGTAGAAGTGAACTCTTAGTAACAGATATTTATTGAGTACTCTCTGGTGTGTTGAGAACACCCAGTGTTCTATAACTCTACTTAAGACTAGGCCTTGGGTAAAAGAAGTGGATGGAAGGGGGAGCAGGGCTGACCCTTGACGTTTACAATCTTGGTCCAGAGAAAATGTGTGTGTGTCTGCCCACGTGCCTATGAAATGGAACAATCAGACTCTGCTCCCCTTAGCGGCCTTGAATCTTTCTCCTGTGAGAGCGCCTGAAAGAATTCAATGACTTTTTTAGGGTTTCAACACCAGGATAATTGTTGATTGGTGATTTCACATCTAATGCAAGACTCTGTAAACTCCTGGGAGACACGTTCCCCTGTCTCTACCGCCCCCTGCAGTCCACAGAGGAGGCCTATACGGATCCCATCTTCCTGGACCACACCAGTCCCCCAAGCTCCTGGCTGCGTGGCTGCAGTAGTTGGTGACGGCCAGTCAGGAGGCCAGCTCAATCAATCCCCAGAAAAAGGCTGTAATTAAGACCGAACACTTACCACTTCCTAAGAGATCATCTGGAAAAAAATTCCACCATGCTTTTCAACACCGCTTATTTGAATCTTCACCATGACTCCAAACTTTCCAATGTCTCTGCTTTCCCTCAGATTCTCATCGCTACGTATCTCTGTACATCCTCTACTCTGATTCAATCCTTCTCCCCTCCTAACTCCCTAAGTCTTTCCAAGGAATCTTGTTACTGCAAGTCTGTCATTAGCAAAATCCTCTCTGACCTCATCCCTTTCCTGGACCCTCCCTCCACCTTCTTGCTCTAGCTCGTTGCTGGCTATCCCTGGGACTGCTCTTTTACCCGCACCCCAATTGTCACTGATTCTGAAGAGGGACGGGTGTCCTCCTAGTTCCTCACTGGCACTTCTAGACAATTTTTGCTCCTGTCTCCTTTTAAAAGCTCAACTTTTGAAAGGCAACAAACTATACACTCACCATCTTTCCTGTTAGAGTCCTTCACCCCATTCCAGGCCCTTCCCTCACCCCTAAATCACAGACGATTCTAGCACCTGGTTCACTGTCCTCTTTACCACTCCTCCTCTCATTGTTCTTAATGATTTCAATATCCACCGAAGCGATCCATCCAGTACCCTGCCTATCCAATTCCCTGCCTTCCTCACTTCCAAAGACGTTTCCTCCATTTCCCCTTAGCATTCCTTCCTCTATCATTGCCCAAAACTGCACTACTTACAAAATTTTGATCCCAAGCATACACTTCTCCAGTTACCATTATCCATCTTTTCAGATTTCCTGCAGTGTCCTCACTTCAACCCCAGCCGCACAGTCGATCCGCTGACTCTGGCACTCTTTTGGAGAACATAAATCCCTTACAGTCTTCCCCTTTTCCTTGCCAAGTTGAGAGTCCACAATCCTGCTCTATTCATTTGGAAAAGCCCCAAACCTAGTTAAATCCACCTCTTCAATGGCGCTTCTTCTGCACACAAGCACCTGAACGTGGAGCGAGAAAAACAAACAAATGATGACTGGTCTCTGTTTAAATTTATGACCACAAATCTCAAGTGGGCTCTTATTGCTGCCCAGGACTTTTACAGCATTTTCCTACTTAATTCACTTTCTCACTCTCCTAGAAGAATATTTCCTATCTCTGTCTCCAGATCCTCAGTTTCAGCTAATGACCTCATTTGTTATTTAACGTAGAAAATAGGATAATTCAGAAGAGAACTATCTCGTATTCCCCAAAACCAAGTCTTTCAACCAATTTGCGTCTATAGATCCATACTTCCCTTCTTTCATATTAAAATGAATGAACTGGTAAAGAACAGCTAAGGCAATTTTGAAGAACAACTATAAGGACTCACATTTCAAACAGTAATATTTATTATGAAGCTATAGGAGTTAAGAGAATGTAGTATTGGCACAAGAACAGACAAAGAGACTAATGGAACAGAACAGAGTCCAGAAACAGACCCAAACATGTACATTTATCTGATTTATGAAAAATGTGGCATTGCAGTGAAGTGGAGAAAGTATGGGCTTTTTAATAAACAGTGTGGGTCAAATGGAAATGTACATGGAAAAAAATTTTGAACTCTGACACACCATACCAGAAATTAATTCCAGATGAATTGTAGATCTAAATATAAAAATAAAACAATAAAACTTTTAGGGAAAAAAAGACCATTGATAAGATTTAGTCGAAGATATTTTGAATAGGACATAAAAAGAAAAAGATTATAAACAAGACTATAATAAGATTAGAACTATCTGTTCATCAAAAAACACTATTATATTAAGAGAGTGAAAAAGCAAGCCACAGAGTGAGAGAAGACATTTGCAATGCAAATATTTGACCAAGGAACAGAATATATAAATAACTACCACAAATCAATACGGAAAGGCGATCCCCTAACGGGAAAATAGGCAAAAGACTTGAATAGATACTTCTTAAAAGGGGATACCCAAACAGTCCACAAAATATGAAAAGAGGCTCAATTTTATGTCCCTAGGGAAATGCAAATTTGAACCATAATGGTATACCAGTGCCTAACAACCAGAATTCCTAAAATGAGAAAGACAATGCCAAATGTTGGCAAAGATGTGATGTAAAGAACCCTCCATACATCGTTAAGAATGCGTATTGCTGAGGGCGGAAACTGGTAGAACCGCCTGGGGAGACTGCCGGGCAGCATCTACCAAAACGGAACACACGCAGCTATAACCCAGCGATCTCACTTTCTGATAGATATCCCAGAGAAATGTATACACATGTTCACCAATAAAACATACCCAAGTATTTTTACAGCAGCACTATTCGTAATCACCCAACACTGGACACAACCCAATGTCCATCAGCAGTAGAATGGCTGAAAAGATTGTAGTGTATTTATGCAAAAGAACACTATTCAGTAAAGAGAATAAATGAATTGTATCTACAGGCGACAACATGGATCAATTTTACAAACATAATATTAAGAGAAAGAAGCCAGACATGAAAAAGTACCTTCTCTATAATTCCATTTATATAAAGTTCAGAAACAGGCAAAAATTAATCTAAGGTGTTGGAAGTTTGGAGAGTGATTACCCTAGGTGAGAGGTAGGGGCTGTTTTAAAACAAAATGAATTTATGAAATATCCTATAACAAATGCACATGATTTGAGTTACCTTTGCATTTGTTAAAAATGATCATCATGGCATTCCAAGTGGAAAAAATAAAAAACAAAATAGTAAAAACACAAAATTATTGCCAAAGGTATAAATTCCGTTCAGATTGCCAATCTTTCCTTCACTAAAGTCTACATAAAACGCATGTGTAAATTTTGCAAAACTTATAATTCTTTCTGAAGCCTTCACTGTATCCTCTTTAAAGAGATGGTGTCATTTTTCCATGTCTTTACTGCAAAATTGTAAAAAAAAAAAAAGGTGAGAAAATGACTTTGAAATAAATCATGAAATAAATCAAACGCAGGCTGTCACTTTCTCTCGCCCTTTCTACCACCAGGCCAACTTTGACACCTACGGTACCGTTTCTCAAAGTCCAGCGCACAGAACCCCCGAATCACTACCTCTCTTGGAATCTGTGGTCACATCTATATAAAACGGGGTGACAATAGCAACTATGTCATAGAGTTGTCGTCAAGATTTAATGACATAAAAACACATTATCCTGGAACATAGTAACTGCTCCACAGATGCTAGCGTGTAGTGTAATACTCTCAATTTATATTAATAGTGTCAACGTTAGAATAACCTGACATGCTTGGTAAATCACTATTGATTTCTGGGCTCAAACCCAGACCTACTGAAGGGGAACTGATGGTTGGGCCTGGAAATCTGCATTAACCAGTATTTTTGGGTGATTCTTTGTGCACTCTCAAATTTGATAACCACTGTCCAGAGATTAGGGCTTACTTCTTACTTGTTTCTCGTTGCACACAATGAATGTTTGTTGATGGGCTGACTGATGTTCAATATTGCCAGATGGGTATGATGTAAATTATTAAAGAAATCCGGAATTTGTTATACATTTGTGCAGTACGGGGAATAGATTTTCATATTTTGACTCCAGCAAAATATAAAGGGAAGGTTGTTTTGTTAATACTATCAAAAGTAGCTTCCGTCTCAATTATTTAAACTCTTTTTTTTATAAATGTGCAGACATTTGAATCCTCTCATATTTCACATAACCTTTTTTTCCCCTTAAAATAATTCCATTTAGGTTTTTACTGCTTCTTTTCAATTTTTTTTAACTTGAGGATCCAGAAAGCATAGACATGTGCTCATGGAGAGGACAAATGACCACATTCTCTGGGCTCTGCATTATTACCATTAGACCCACAACTAGGCTTCCATAACCACTTTCTTTCTTATATCTGTGTTCATTTAAAGGAAAGTTCTAGCAATTTGTCTAAAAGGAGAACTGCAAGTGAAAATGGCTTCAACTGTTTAATTCAAATAGAAATTAAATCAAATCACAGTAGCTATTTGAACTTTTTGTCCATAAAACAGTTACACAACTTGTTGCATTGAGTAGAAGGTTGCAATAGGAGAATAAATCCCCTGAGATGTTTGATTCCTTGAAAGCACAGGAGAATCAACTTTTGACAACAGAGAAAAATTAGGAAGTATTCATTTCTGTTTCATGTCATTAAGTAGACATAAAGATTAAAAGATAAAACCCAGATATTTTATCAGTTTTGTTAACGTTTAGGAACTAAATGGTCTTGTTTGGCGAAAAGCCTTAAACATATGCTTTATTGTGAAAGATAAATTCGTATAATTCAGTTACACATTTTTTCAACTACTGTTGGCTATCTGAGTAAATCCGTCTTCTATAAATTAGTGGAAGAGGTTCAGAGCCTTCATGACATTTATTTCATAAGACAAATATAAGAGTGGTTGGGATTAGACATGAAGAACTTGACTTCCAGGCCACCAGATGGACTTGATATTTTCCAGCCAACAATCTGTTCCTTTATAAATATCAAATGCCCTTGACTTTCTGATGCCACAATTAACCTCTAAAATGACTGAACTACAACAAGACTCTTTTCTCCCTTTCTATCAAGAAAGGAAAGGATGGGCTTTTTTTTTTCTTTTCTGGCAGTGATGCTAAATTCTAACAGTTTGCTAAGCAGTGGAAATCATGCTGTAAGCAAAAGTGTCTGCAAGACAGAGATTCTGACAAAATAGTCTTTATTTTTCCAATGGATACTGGCTACTGTTATAGGATCCACTTCCAAGGACAACTTCACCGAAGCGAGGGTTCCCTAACACCGAGATCACAAGACACACTGAAACCATTAAGGCTTCTCTTCTACCTCTGTCCAGGGGTAGCCTGACCCCCGGATCTACTAGTGTATCTCGTTTCTTAGGCTGAATTCAGACACCCAAATCAGTTACAGTAACCTATGTCCCGATAGGATAGAGGAAAAATATGAAAATGAGCCAACACTTTAAGTAGAAGATTTAGCTGTTTGTCAAAGCGACAATAATATTAAAAACACTATAGCATCCAAATAGTCTGATTTCTCTTAGAGTTACTCAGAAAGTTCTCAGACATATGAGGAGAAGCAGAAAACTTCAAACGAAGTTTGACTCCTATTGAGCATTTACCATTGAATTTCCTTGTATTTGAAGGACTGCCTTGGCAAATACATATGGCCTTGGTTAGCGATCCAGTAAAAGAAAATAACCTATCAGAGACTCCGGGTCAGGTGTACCCTGGTCAGATTCTACATGGCCTTATAGCTGTCTCCTTGACCTCTCTTCTCTGCCATGACCTAGGGCTTTGATTATTTACTTCTAGATTTAAGAACAAACCAAGAGTTGCATAAAATTTTTGGCCTTTCTTTTTGGTGATAGTGACTGTGAATTCGATTGTGACACCTAAAACAAAATGTGAGCATGCTCCAGAGCCAAAATCGATTTGGAAAAGGAGACCACTTCCGGACATCTTTGGTTGGTAGATGAGTTTACAAGCACTGATTTCATTTAAAAACTCAGAAGGGACTTCACAGCAGGCTCTGAGAGGAAGCAAAGCCGCTCTAGACTAGTGAGGAGACTTTCCAGATCATTAATAGGGCATCCATTTTAACACCCACCATAACTCAATACCACATTTCATTCATTCATTCATTCATTCCCCGTATTTTCGGCTACTCCCTTAAATTAGGAGCTGGATCTTAATTAAGTGCTTAAGATTTCTCCAAGGAATAAATATATGAAGCAGTAACACTTACTTTCCAGTAATAAACTGACTCCTGGACGGTGTGCAAATAGGCTGGACATAGTAGTTCTCCAGTTTAACTCCTTCAGCAGCAAGTTTGTCAAGAGTGGGAGTCTTTATCTCCGATCCGTGGTAACCCACATCTCTAAATCCCTGATCATCGGCTAGGATGAAAATGAGATGGGGCTGGGAGGTGGCAGCTGTGCTGGGCTCCGGCCTTTCTCCAGCTTGAGCTCGGAAGGCCGCTTCCTCCTCGTCCTCCAAGCCCTGGCCCCAGGACAGGTAACCATAGGTGAGGAGGCTGAGGACCCAGAAGCCTGCCAGCGCCCCCATGGCTAGCATCTTTCCCGGCCAGACCCAGGCCTGCGGAGGCGGCGGAGGCGGATGCCCCGCGCATTCCCTGGGGGCCATTCACTCGGGTCCCAGCTGACGCTCGACACGCAGAACCACGCACCCCGCGCCGCCGCCGGCGCACACATGCACGCGGGAGGGGTGGACCGAGCAGGCGGCGGAGGTCTCCACCCGGAAAGAAGCCCTGCGCTCCTCTCAGGATCAGCACGTCCCACAACTTGAATCTTCCAGAAGTGATGGCTTAACGGATGGGCCGTCGGGAAAGCAAGGAGTCGCTCTTCTCCATCAGATTTCACTTTCTCCTCCTCCTCCTCGCTCCCCAGAGCAGCTTCCACAAAAAAAGTTAATACCTCCACCCAAAAGTTCTTGGGAGAAAAAATTCCACTAAGGAATGGAGAATCCCCTTGGGCGGGGGATTTTCCAGAGCGCTCTCAACGTTGGGGAGCGGGGCTCCCCCGAGGGCGCGCGCACGGATGGCGGTGGGTCATCAGCCCGTCCAGCGGTCCCCTCACCTGGAAAACACTGGGAAGTTGAGCCGCCGCGCCTCGCTCTTACCCGGGCAGATGAGGCGCTGCCCGGAGCGGACCGGCTGCCCGATCACCGTCTGCACTTTCACAGGGCTCTCTCTTCTCCCGGTCCTCTCCAAGGCGTTTGTCAATCTTCCCGACACTCACCAGGCGGCGAAGTGAGAGAGAAGGCCGTTTCCTGACCTCCCTCCGGCGCTACCTCCCCTCCTCTGCAGGAACTGCGGGCAGCGATTCCTTCTCCGGGCCGCTGGAGCGCGTGGGGACCGCAGCGGGGTCCCTGCCCCCGTGGCCGCTCCACACCGAGCCCGCTTGGTCTCCGCAGAGTTGGTGCACCCGGCGGAGGCGCTGCAAGCTGCGTGCGTTTTGTCAGCTAACTTACTTAGTTTTGGCACTCGGAGTTCTTTGCTGCCTCCTCCCTCTTTTCTCTCCAGTGAATCACAGAACTGTACTTTCTGCGTTAGCTCCCCCAGGAAGGGGGCGGGGGGGGGGGGGTCGGTTTAGAGGTTCGACCTTTCCTTTTTTCCTTTCCGGGAGGAGGATGGAGGAGGGAGGGGTGGCTTTGCGGGAGAGCGAGCGAGCTGCGGGGGATCCGCCAGGGCTACCGCCTCCCTGGGTCGCGCCGGCTGCCCTCCATCATCCGGAGAGAGGGAAACCCAAGGCGGCGCGAATGGGGAAGGGTGAGGTGGGCGCTTCTCTTCCTGGGTCTGTGAATGAAGAGCCCGCTCTCCCGTCCCGAATGTTGCGCTTGCAAACTTTTCCTGGCTTTGGAGGGAGTGAGAGGGGAAGAACAGGAGAAGCAGCAGCCTGCGTAGCACACTCTTCCTTTCTTCCTCTTCTGGTTTTCCTTTACTAGTCCCTTTTCCCCCTGCCTCTCCCCCATTTTTCCTACTCCTTCTATCCCCGCCTCTTTTTTTTTTTTTTTTTTTTTAAACAGTCGCGACCACAAGTTTTTAAGTTGAATTTCCTTTCCCTATTGCTGGCCTTTCCGGCCTGACTTCCTTATTAGCTTCTCCCTACGAGAAGAGATTGAGATTGCTCCCTCCTATTACCTCTCCCTAAACTTACCCACAGGGTGTCTCCAGCCAAGAAGGTGGGGAAGAAGAGGGAAGACAGTTCACCCTCCAGAACCGCGAGGCCAGTCTGCGCTCCTGCAGTAAGGAAGCCACCGTTTCCCATCCAGTAATTCAGGGAATTCCAGGAACTTCATCACGTTTTTTTTTTTTTTTTTAACTATGTGGAGTAAAACCATTGTAAAAGCTTGTCCTGATCTTGAAGATATGCCTGCTTTTACCAGAATCATAGGCTTTTAAAGCCCTGCCCAAAGGCAGGAAAGGCATTTATAACATCGATAGAGGAGTAATCAATGCCAAGAGCCATTGAGATATTTTTTCTCCCCCCAAAATTCATTCAACAGTTATTTATTTATTATTTATATATCTTTAAAGTTTATTTTTTTATTGAGGTAACATTGATTTGTAGTAGTATATAAATTTCAGGTGTACGTCATTATGTTTCAATTTCTGTGTAGACTACATCATGTTCACCACCCGAAGACTAATTACCATCTGTGACCATACATGTGCCCTATTACTCCTGTCGCCCCCGCCCCCCCCCCCCCCCCCCCCCGTAGCCACCAATCTAATCTTTACATCCATGTGAAGAGTTAGGTATTGAACACCTACTATGGGCTGGGGCATAAAATGTCAGATTCTCCCCATTGCCTAAGCATAAACCTAGGCTTCATTTAGTCATTTATTTTAATTCCTTCCTGTTGTTAGAGCTCCTGTTGAGTTTCTAGGCAAAACATTTGTAAAATGGAAACTTAGCTGCTTTGAAACTTGCAATGTGCTCCATGTGGTTAATTTCGCTAGCAAGTGTGGCCTTCTACTAGTTTATTCTCTTCCCCGAGGCCATTCTGGTTAGTCGGTAGGGAGAGGGTCGGTTTTAGAAGACCTGTTTGGAAATGTGCTCTTGGTGATTCTGTGAGTTAAATCATCAAATACGTAACGGGTGACCTCACTATTGGGAGATTGAAAAGCACTGTGAAGTAAGGCTCCGGGCTTCGTAGACCTAACCAGGGGCTTGACTGGAAAAGATGCAAACAAACCTTCAGATGGGTCCAGGGACTTTAGTTGGGGATAGTCAATGACATAGCACAAGAAGTGTCCATCTTGCTGTGCAAGAACGATGGCCATTTTCAGTTGAGATTTCAAGTAAGAATAAAAAATAATAATCATTCAACATTTACGGAATATTTACCATGTGTTAACCATTATACTCCATAAAGTGATACATACACACACGTATACACGTGCACACATATATGCTATATAGTATCTCTATAGTGCTTTATATACTTTATCTCCCTTCCTTCTCCAGCACCGTATGAGGCGTTTGTCCCTTCAACAAATATTTGAGGAGCTGGGCCAGTGCTGGACACTGATGGGAACGTGATGGTGAGCTGAACCAGTGCAGCCTCTGCTCTGGTGGAACTTACACTGTCGCGGGGGAGAAATGTTCCGAGCAGCTGAGTACCCCAAAACTCCAGCAGTCACCTACTATTCTGTAGTATTCTGAATAAGTATTCAGACAAGTGTTCTGAAAAAAAGAACAAAATTCAAAGAAATCTTAAAGAATCCTGACTAGACTGGGTATCGTTAGGGGGTGAGATGGTATAGGAAAGGGACCTTTAAAATGAGGGAGATGTTATTTTATTTGTTATCCCCCTTTTGCAGAAAATTTAGACTTAGAAATCCCTCTGACTTTAAAACTCATGTTTTTCAAAAGATATTCTTCCCACGAGTGGGTTTTAAGATCTTTTCCGGCCCCATAGCACACAGAACAGAGCTGCCAGAGTTAGAGAATTCTAAACCCCACATGAGGCATGAAGACTCTCCACACTCAGGAGAGAAGGGCAGAACTCCAGCCCGTAAGAAGCCATTTCTGGAGTAAACAGGACTAACACTAAGGAAGACTAAGAACTATTGACAGTTAGTCAGGAGAGCCAAGAAACAAGAATGGTCATGCCATGCTAGACCAAATGAGCTGTGACTCAGAGGGGAAAATCCACCAGCTGAGGGCCCTACCCACAGTGGGAATTAGGTAATAAGAGTTATTCCCACATGTGTAAAGAAGATCTTGAGAGTGAAATCAGAGGCTGCTGAATGCCATGCTTTGTTGTACATTTACTGGTATTATAAGTACATAAACTCATTTCCCATAGGATTGGGTTTCATACACTCTACACAACAGTTTTCGCATCCTCATGAAATCCCAAGTTAAAGATCTTCTATAAATTAGTAGTTCTTTCCTGACTTGCTCAAGACAGCATTTTGGAGTTTAGGCATCAGCTTTCCTTAAGGAATCACATTTTAGGTTTATTTTGGCTTGCATGTGATCACGTTACAAACACACTCCTCTAGATATAGAATGATTATATAAACATTAAAGGTACTATTTGATTCAGCTTAAAAAACGAGACAAGTAGAATTACTTAGAGATGAAATTAATGTGGACTGATTACTCAGGTGAGGCTTAATCAGGAGGTGGGAATGAAGCTATTCCTTAAAGGATGAAGAAAGTTTGGAAAGGAAAGAAGAAGGTAAAGGAAGGGCATTTCAGGTAGAAGAAAAGAGAAGACCAGCTGACTGAGACATGTTTGGACTGGAAAAGTATGGGAAATCATGTTAACAAGTTCAAGTGACACCAGATATTAAAAGGCTTCGAAAAGAGATGAAGGGTATCAGTTTGATTGTGGGGGCATTAGCAGCCATGAGGTCCTTCAAGCAGGACATCACATGATAAAATACTTCAGTAAATCTTACTAAGGTCATTCCCGGGATGGATTTACAGAGATAGAGGCTCAAAATGAGTTGCTTCAGTTCATCAAAGTTTGAAGAGTTGTAATTTTACCCTGAGAGTAATGAGTCTATCGAAGTTTTTTGGTTACAGCAGGACATGATGAAAAATAAAGGAAAAGATATCCCAGGACATTTTCAGGGAGAGGTTTGAGGGAGTAAAGACTAGAATCACACCACTGCCACGATGCGTAAAATTTCTACCGCACCTATATTCCTTAGATTAAAGAACGACGCTATGAGTATGTCATGTGATGGGAAAGAGGCATTTGTTAAAAGTTAGGAAAGAAGTAATTAATCAACTAAAAGGCAAATAAGTGACAAAGGAATCAGAGACCCAAGATAGGACCTTCTTTGACTGGATAGTAGAAAAAGAAAGGAAGGAGTAGGGTAATTGACAGGATGGTCACCACCAGAGAAGGGACATCAGAATAAGGTGCCATAGTGTGGCCTGAGGCTCTTCAGGGGGTAGACCAAGGGTGGTGGACAGTCAGGGGTGGAGGGTGGGCTGAGAGAATGCATATGAGGAGCCTATCAGTAAACAGAGAAGCTAAGAAAATCACAGGCGAGCAGTAGAATGGCTAGATGCACAGTATTTCTTTGAAACATCCATATTAATCTTCACCACAAAGATATTCCTGCCCTCCCCAGGAGGCGTGGACAGAATTGCCCCCGCTTACAACTGCATAAACCTAAACACACTTTCTCGCCTAGTAAGACAGCATGCCTGCCACACCGTCCTCCTTTCTTCTGTAGGTATTTGTTTTCAACTAAACTTGTACTGAGATGTTTAAAAGATACAGCTAACTTTTAGATGTAGTTTAAAAAAGTTGTGAAAACAGTCAACAGGGATTTACAGACTATTAAAAAGATTGACAACTCAAGTGCTGCTTGTTTGGGTTTATAAGTGCATTAAGTACTTAAAGATGAAGGAATGTCACCAAGTTTAAATTCATGCACAAGTAGTCTAAAACATGCATTTGTCCTAATAGAGTCATCTTGATGTGGATCCCATTTAGTAAACTCCTTATTAATCATTATTAACTCTTATTTTTTTTTTAAGGAAGATTAGCCCTGAGCTAACTGCTGCCAATCCTCCTCTTTTCGCTGAGGAAGACTGGCCCTGAGCTAACATCCGTGCCCATCTTCCTCTACTTTATATGTGGGATGCCTACCACAGAATGGCGTGCCAAGAGGTGCTGTGTTGGCACCCGGGATCCGAACTGGCGAACCCTGGGCCACCAAAACGGAATGTGCTCACTTAACCGCTGCGCCACCGGGCCGGCCCCCATTATTAACTCTTTATTAGACTCTGGGACAGAGGGTGCTTTGGGCCGTTCATAAGAAACAAGAGCTCTCTGAATCAGACAAAGTAGGATGCTGAAGGAGCTGGTTTAGTAATTGCTAAGTAAAGATCACTTCCCTTTTTGGGGAAGTCTCTGTTAAAACAAGCTGTAATATTTATAAAGAAAAGGTGAGTAATGTGAGACACCCTAAATTTCAACTGTGTATAAATGTACCCACCCAAAAGTAACAATTCTTTTGACATTAGAAACTCAGAAAACCTGAACTGTCAAAGAAGAGATCTTTCTTTCATTCAACAACAAATATCTTTATGTGAAAGTAGATTTTTAAACAAAATTTTTACAATGGGGAAATCTGGTAATTTCCACAGTTTTGAAATCTGTTCTTATTGCTTAAATTGTAAGTAAAATTCTACTTTCTGTTTAAGATATCAATTCCTAAACCTGGCTGCTCATTGATTACTTTAGGAATCTTTTTATAAAAAAAGGAAATTCCCAGCTGCACCCAAGACCTAAATCAAAATATCCAGAGAGAAAAGCTCTCCAGGTGATTCTGGTGTGAATACAGTTTTGAAAACCACTGATTTAGGATCTAAAGCATCAAAAAGTTTCAATGGGATTGCTTAATGGATGCAGTTGGTACCATCTATCAAATATAATATGGGAAACACAGCTGAAAAATAGGTGGCTAAGTCTAGAGTCAGAACATCTGAGGGCTGAGCAGCCAGTTTCTGTAAGATGGCAGGAAGAATTAAAGTTGGGATATGGCCAAGCCACTAGGATTGAGAAAAGAAGGCAGAGGTATTAAAGCGGAAGTGGGTGAATGCCAGGGGCAACAGTCTGTGCAGGCGTTGCTGGACGCAGGTACCCTCAAAGGAAACACCAGGAGGAAAAGCTAAGTTCTGAATTCAGCTTCTCCATAGTGAGATCTTTGGGCAAGATTCCTGGTTTCTTCCTGCGGCGTGGGGCAAAGGTATAAGGCGCTGACCTCCTGAGATTGAAGTGTTCTGATATCTGGTGTCATTGATGCTAGACAGATGTGAAATCCAGAGTCAAGGCTAGTGAATAAGAGTTAAGTGCCTGATCTAGCACTCAGGAAGTGGCATATTCCCAATAATGAGTTTATAAGAGTCATATGAATTAAAGAATATAAGAATAATATGAATTGTAAGAATAAAACTCATAAGAGTTTATAAGATATTAACAGAAGTTGGTGATTGGAGGATAAGGATGAAGTAGGAATAAATTATTATACCTAGTTTCTGCTTTGGGGAAATTGCCTGAATGGTCATGCCATTTATGATGGTAGGAGCCATGAAAGGACTAGCAGATTTGAGGAGTAGATGAAAAAATTACTTTGGTGTTGTTGAACTTGGGGTCTGTGCAGCATCCCAAAGGGGGAGTACAGGAGATAGGGGGATACATGGGTCTGGACCTCAGGGAACAGGACAGGACAGAAAATTTCAGCCGAATCTAGATAGGGTGGGTAAAATTTCCCTGGGAAAGGTGGAGAATTAGGAGTGAGAAAGGAGACCAGGCCAGATCTATTTAAGGATAGGGAAGATTAAATGGGGCCCACAAGGAGAGTAAGAAGTAGGGAGAAAAATGTAACTGCAAACACGGCAACATTTATCGAATATTACTCAATAATGGCATGGTGCCGGCATTATGCTAAGTGGTTTTCCATGAGCTATCTCAGTGCTCTTCACAACCTACACAGGTAGGTGCTATTATTACCATTATATGTGTGAAGAAACCAAGATTAAGTTACACCAGGTGGTTGAACAAAGGGAAGGGAAGCAAGAGAAGACCATCATAAGAGAATTGATATGATGGCTATATCAAATTTGGCTATATCAAATGGCCAAGGACCAGAGAACCAGCACACCAGGAAGTGGGGGAGGTCAGCAGAGTCAAGAGTGAAGAGGGTGGGGAGATAAGGAACACCTTATCCTATAAGGACTCAGTATTGTAAAAATAATTAAAAGTATGCACTCTGGAGTCATGCTGCCCACTTGCTAGCTACTAAGTTACTTAATCTCTCTTTGTTTCATTTTCTCATTTGTAAAATATGGATAATAATAGTACCTATTTCATAGTGTGGCATATTACTTAGCTATTGCCAAACAATGCTGTCTAACAAGTCACCCCAAAACTCAATGGCTTAAAGCAATAATAATTTATTCTTATGGATCTGAGCATCTCCTGGGCCAACTCTGCTCCAAGTGTTCCCCATCTCCTCCTAAGATCAGTGGGATAGACACACGTTCTCCTCAGGGCAGTGGCTGAAGTTCAAGAGAGCAAGCCCAACCAAGCAAGCGCATATCAAGACTCAGTTTATCTGCTTAAATCCTGTTGGCCAAAGCAAATCTTATGACCAAGTCCAGAGTCAAGGAGTGGGAAATACACTCTTCCCAGCATGTGGTCATAAGAAAGCTGTTGATGCAGGAAGAGGAGAAGAAATGGGGCCAATAATTAAACTGACCACAGTTCTTTTGAAAATTAAATGAGCTAATATTTGAAAGCACATAAAAGAGTGCTTGGTCCATTAAAAGCACTATTAATGTTTGTTTGAATTTGCTATTCCTATTATAATTATTTCTAAGTTAATTTATAGTTTAATGTCATTCCAACCAAAACCTCAATCTGATGATAATTCAGAACTCAGCATACAGTAATCTTTATAAGAAGAGTAATATGAAGGCCCCGACATTATCACATAGTAGAACATATTACTATACAGAAATAATTAAATATTGATTAATGAAAGACAGGAGAGGCCAAAACTTGATCTGACGCTATAGAAAAACAATATATAAAAAGAAACTTTTCAAAAAAAAGTAAGCATTCAGACTGATGAACATAACATTTGGATAATTATATAATCACACTAAAAATAATTAATCCAAATCTTGTAGCACGCACCAAAAGAAAAACACGTCTAGTTGAAATTGGAGTGCTTAATGAAAAAAACAAATTAAAGAAAGCTCAACAGAAAATTTAATTGACTGTATATCACATTTGTGGGAAAATATTTTATTTTTGGTCTTTAAATGATATAGAAATTTCAGTGGCAAATGACTGATTATGAAATACTTTCAACTCACTGTGAAATCAGAAGTTCTAACTGAGGTACCAAGATTCAGAGCTGTCATTTTCCAGAGAGGTGTGCCAGAACAAGATGCCAGTTTTCAAAGGAGATTCTTAAAAACCAGTTCGACAACTCTTAACATTCTTACCCATGCAGTGGTAATAAAATGGTCAGAGTGTGTGGAGGCCGGAGACTGTGTGTGAAGAGACATTTTTATGAAGTTGTTCTTGTGCCCTGAGAACATCTAAACCTGCCTACAAGGGCCCAAGGCAGGCGGTGCTGACCCCCTGAGATTCAGAGGTCTGGCGTCTAGCTGCTACTTGAGAAAGCCTCAGAACTGGCTGCCAGTGAAGCAGAGGACGAGAGGGGCTTACAGGGCCTGGCCCGCTCTCCCTGAGTTTGTCAGAGCAAAGGATGCTTGAGTGTCTCCTGGGAACCAGATGTAGAGCAGGTGTGAAAGAGGCAGCCTTGGGACGGTCTGCTGTCCTCTTCAGGAAGGCCTCCTGCAGGCTCAGTCAGGCTCCATAAGGAGAATCAAGAGGTAGCTGTCCAGTCTGAGGGGTTAACTCTCCAGATTACAGCTGGAGCTGCCTGTTGCCGTGTCAAGGGAACTGAGGACAAGAGATAGGGAAAATAAAAATGGGAAATATTTTGTACACCAGAACTATAACTATATATTATATATATATATATATATATATTTTAACTATATATAAGATATATTTGTATATCTTATATACAGTTTCAAACGAAAGTTTGAATAACTGGGCAGAGATTGTGTTAAAAAGAATAGAGTGACAAGAAATTAAAGAAGAAAGAATAAAATTAACTGGAGGGACTGAAGACAATTTCACAGGACACCGAGAGAAGGGCAGCCGCAGAGTTCCGAATCAGATGAGGTTTCATGGTCAAGCTCTTTCGTCTATCTCTTTGTGATTTAGGGCAATTCACTTAACTTTTCTGAGCCTCAGTGACCTCAAGTAAAAATTAAGAGCTTAATTATAGTCCTAAAATGATATCCTTTGTTTCCCTTTTACATTCCTTTTCCTTCTCCTCAATAAAAGAAAGTGCAGGATTTCTAGGGCATAAGCCAGTTGGACACCAGCTAAATTGATGAAGTCAGAGAGATTTCAAACAGAAGCCAACTAGAGGAATTTATGTCTTTTCAAAGAGTACTACACCATCTTGTCATGGTAAAATTACATTCACTGTAGGTTTCTATATCTTGTTAAAAAAAAAA
Source organism: Equus quagga (assembly GCF_021613505.1). Lineage (NCBI taxonomy): Eukaryota > Metazoa > Chordata > Mammalia > Perissodactyla > Equidae > Equus > Equus quagga. The sequence goes on from NC_060269.1 coordinate 8,490,350, forward strand.
AAACCCTCGAATTTTACAAATATGTCGCTTCTTTCCTTGCTTGAAAAATAAAAGAATATTTGAAGACTAGGTTCAGGTTCTAGTTCTGCTCTCCATCATGGTGCAAGCTCTCTCAGTTTCAGTTTTCTCAACCGTCAAGAAGGAAAATAACACCTTCCTTATCTACTTGTACAGGGTGGTTCTAAGAACCACATTGAGATAAGATTCATGAAAGTGTTTTGAAACCATCAGGCACCCTTTATCTGTAGGTTCTTCGTCTCTCCCTGGTTTTCTTCATTTCCCTGACTTCAGAAAACCCCTTGCCTCTGGAGACTCCTGAGCAATGAATGACTCAGTGTCCATCTGAAAAGAGTGGGTGGAACTCTAAACCTAAGCCAGTATTTGTGGAATAGTCTCTTAACTTTCCACATAAAAATAAGAGTTATGGATACTAAGAAGTCTACAACCAGCCAAGATCAACCTGTAGTGAAAGATCATTTCAGAATCATAGCTTTCTAGCATGAGGTAAACATCCTGGCTAGACCCGCCCCTACATTGCAGGGCTCGTGTCAAGATTAAAAATGGAAACCTACCTGCCATACATTTAAATATTTAATAGTAACAAATCAAGCTAATAAATTGTTAACTAAAATAGGTTCTTATCCTCCTATCTACAATGAATTCGTCTAGTTGGCTTTGATTTGAAATCTCTGACTTCATCAATTTAACTGGTGTCCACTTGTTTCTGCCCTAGAAATCCTGCATTCTCTTTTATTATGAGGAGAGCAAAGGAACATACATGGGAGACAAAGATATAATTTGAGAGCCAGAAGGTATATTTACCTTCAAATGATCAATGATTCAATGATCTAGAAGCCGGATTCAAGACTAGAATTCCTGAGCTTGTCAGAGTTCCATGTCATTTGTTGGTAGTTTGGTTCCCGGCCCATGCTTGCTCCTTTCTCTTTGTCTCTATTCCTGCACCACAAGGCCCTTGGATACAAGTGTGTAGACACTCTACACCACAAGACCAAACTGTCCACACCCCTCTAAAACAGCTCTGTCTTGCTCTCCCCTTGATCCAGGGAGCATACTATAGCTATGTGGTTCTCCCTCAGAAGGACAGGCCTGCAGAAGGGATCTTTGCATGGAATTTTGGGGCCCAGATATTCCAGATATGATCTAAAAGGGGCTGTGTAGACTCTGGGTGGTCTCCCTCCCCTTTGGGAAGGAGCAGGACTGGAGGAGGGCCAGAGATCAGCTCCCTGTCTTGCCCAGGTCTACTGTACTGCTCTGGCTTTTGATTGATCAACCACTTTAATTGCCCAATCTCCTATTTACCTACACTTTAGGCTCAGTTTCATCTGGGGCCTCCTAATTCTTTAAAATGGGAAATGTTGGCTCATGCCCTTCTTCTACTTTCATTCCTACCAAACATGTCTTTATTTGTTATCATGCTCTCGGTGGATGATCATTTCCTTTGTTAACTTGCGTGGGCAGGCCCCTCTATTGTTTATTCCCTCACTCACATCACATCCTCTCAACTAGTTTCAAAGATATGCTATGTCTTTACATTTTGTTCTTTCCTTCCTTCTGCCTTGATATTCACTCAACTATCCCCTACCTAGGGTCCACTATTGGTCAATTGGTCAGTCATTGGCCAGACTCAGCAGGGCATAAGACAAGCAAGGTCCATGCTTTCATTGAGATGTGGTTTTCTGGGAGAATGGATAATGGGTGATTAGTCCAACTGTGATGAGTGCTATGAAGTTGATGTTCTATGAGAGTGTAAAATGGGGGTCCTAATGCAGTGTGGGTGCAATTACTCCCCGACTTTAGGTAAATAGTTCTATTTATTTTCTTTACTTTGGCTTCCACGCTGCTAAGTACTGCTTAATTTCATGCTGTTCAATCTCAGCTTGGTCTTCCTCACTGTTTAGTTATCCTTTTAATGATTTTGAAGGTTCTCTCCCATAGCTTTTAGAGGGAGTAAAGGAAGGCTAAAATGTAATCAGTGTAAAATAGGCTGTGGTATAATTGTCGCCTATGTGTGGTGATCTCCTGCCAGAAGGGTACAGCCAAATTTAATAGAGAAAACATGACAGGCCTAGGTTTTTCATTTCATACTGTAGCCTTCATACTCTCAGCTTCTATCGAGGCCTGGATGAAACGTCTCCTGAGAATCATTACATCTGTCTGCCTTGATTTGCTTCTTACTGCTTAAACTTGAATTAGCAGTAGTCACATCAAGAGGAAACAGAAAGCAGTCATGTCCACTAGCAAATGCAACCTGTCTGGCTACGGAAAAGCTATATCCAGTTCAAAATAATAAAATGGCATTCTGATTTTTGGATCACTTTCTCATAGTTTTGGTTAGTGTAAATTGCTCACACATTATTTGCTTGGACAATCACAAAGGTTCAAGAGACAATCAGGGGTTAGGGCAGGGTTGATGATAAGGTTCATCTCCTGCACGAGGCCACTCCTTCAAGAGTGGGAGAGGAGGAACACATGGAAACAAACACAGAGAGTCAAGCAAAATGAGAAAACAAAGGAATATGCTCCAAACAAAAGAACAAGGCCTCAGAAAAAAACCTTAATGAAACAGAGATAAGTAGTTTACCTGATAAAGAGTTCAAAGTGATGGTCAAAAAGATGCTCACTGAACTTGGGAGAAGAATGGATGAACACAGTGAGAACTTCAGCAATGAGACAGAAAATATAAGAAAGCGCCAAACAGGAGTCAAAGAGCTGAAGAATACAATAACTGAACCTAAAAATGCGCTAAAGGAGTTCAACAGCAGACTAGATGAAGCAGAAGAAAGGAGGCACCAGGCAGCTCACGTAAGAGTGTGCAGAAAAAGGCTGGGTGCCCCGGGGCTCAACCCCTCTTCCAGGCACTGCACAAGCAGGAGCAGAGAGGGCAGAAATAGGAAGGGGGGAGAAAAAGAGAAAAAAGAGGGACACAAAACTAGCACAGTTTGAACACCTGCTTTAAAATGCAGATTGCAGTAGTACCTCAGGGAGAAACTATGAGAATTAGAGAACTTGACTCCTGTTGGAAAATTAGCAAGACTCTGAAATAAGAAAGTGCTCAAAAAATTGTTGGTTTTAGAGAGGTGGCTTGGGAGCTAGACTAACTAGGCTCAAATTTCTGTTCCAATATATTAGCTACGTAACTAATTACTTAACTTCCCTCTGTCTCAGTTTCCTTAGCTATAAGATGGAGGTAAAGATACTACCCACTCATAAGGCTGATGCAAGAATTAAATATGTTAATGCATGCACAACACAAAGACGGGGCCCAGCACCAGTCAGCCATTCAATGAGTGTTAGTTACAGTGAGCATATCACATCCTGCCAGGTACTGTGCATGATACTCTCACGGCATCATCTCATTCTCCATGGTCAACTAATGTTCTCTGGGGCAAAAAGGCTATCTGGCAATTGGTGCTGTCTTAAAGCAAGATATTATGAGGATGGTATTATGTTTGTGACTCAAAAATATCCGGCATCAAGTAATTCCTTAAAAGTGGATAGCATTGGAGAGTATTAATCCTAAGATATCCTAATGAAAAAACTCCATTGAATTCACTTCTTTTCCACAAATATTTACTGATATGTGCCAAAAATATGCTGAAATTCTGTATGCATAGTACTGAAGGGATTTCTTTCAAAAAGTCATTTTTATTTTATGAAAAAGGATCAGAATTAACTTTCCACCGTATACATTATGCTCATAACTTATATTCCCAGGAGACTTCTTCCCTCTAGTTTTGCATCTCCTTTCCGAGAAGCCATCCAACTCCCCGTTTTCTCATTTTGGTCCCTGGAATTAGTCCTTGTTGGTGTTTCCATCCTCACTTCTCCTTTAAGAAGAGCCTGCATTGATCCTGACCCTTTGCTGTTAGTGGACTTTTCAAGGTCACATAGCGAATCAGTGACTAAAGAGGCAGTGAGAGTGCCAGCCTCTTGCCTCTGCTTTAATGCTTTCTTTTTTGATCACGACATGCTCTTGATTACTATTTTTTAAAGTTTCTTCCTTCTTGTTTGTAAATTAAATGCTAGAAGATTTTAATTTGGAAAAAATTGAAAACCATAGCATTCGATAATATGTACGTTATTAATGAGGTCAATTCTTACACTCAGTTATTCAGAAGGAACTTAATTTTCAGAAAATAAGTGGAATTGGCAATGAATTGCTCTTATACTATGATGGAAGTCTTGAGGAGCACCCTTCCTTCTCTTCTCTGCTTAGCCCCCCACCCTAGCCTCTTCGGAAGCATTTGATTTGAAGTCGCTGGGTCAACTGAGGCGATTACACCATCTTTCGGCAATACTAAAACACACGCAGATGTCTTGCAATTTTTCTTGTCCAGAATGGGGAATGCTAGTTTTGCTAATAAGATTTTTTTAAAATGCATTGTCATATCTAAAATTTCATATTTCATTTCATTTTTAAAATGTTATTTGTCAGATTTTCATGTTAAAATAACCCCATGAGAAAGTTACTTCATCACTTTAAACATTACTGTAATATAATTTCCTTGTGATATCAAAGATTGGCTCATAAAAATACGATTTTATAGGACAAGTTTTCCCTCGTGGCTATCTTGTGTTCACTTGCCACAATTAATAAAAAATTAGATTCTCTGCAGATGTTTTTATTAGCATACTGAGAATTCAGAGAAATAAGTCTGACTGTAGTTTATAAAATATCCACCTTAAAAACTTTTAGAAATAAATGCATTTTATTTTCTCTCTTTCAGCTTAATACCACATGGAAACTAGTTTTGTAACATTCATAAATTTCTTTTGGTATGAATTAATTTAAGGAATCTGTACTTCCTTTATGATGATATGTTAATAGTTTTAGCAAAAAATTGTATCCATGTAGTATCATACATTAATCATACACTATCTCTCTGTGGAACAATCCAATTAATTTACATGTATTTGAATTTAATGTAAAATAACCAGTAGTTCTCTGTGTACAGCTAGTGTGACTGGAGCTTTTTAAATTCATAAACTGATGGGTAGAAAATAATTCTGATTTTGGTTAAGCATTCTTTCCCAACTGCTGTAAACTTTGATGACATTTATAATGAGAGAATTTCTAGTTCATACCTTGTGAAGTAGAAAAGGTCACAATGCAAAGGAAGGAAGTAAATACTTTATAATGTTAAAAACCTTCGTAATTTTAGACTGTAGAGGGAGTGATAAACAAATAGTGGTGTTTCAAATAATCTGAAGTTGAACAGGAAAAGATTGTAGAGGAATAATGGAGGAATAATGGAATTTTTAGAGATAATGCATATGCAAATATATATTATATAAAGATGGAAAAATAGAAATGGGAGAGTTGTCTCAGTATACATTTTGCAATGTATTTTATTTAAATCACTTTCAATAAAAAGGTATCATTTGGGGGCCACTTTGGTGTGCTCCACTTTGGCGGCCCAGATTTGGTTCCTGGACACATGCCTACACCACTTGTCAGCAGCCATGTTGTGGCAGCGACTCATATACAAAATAGGGGAAGATTGGCACAGAGTTTAGCTCAGGGTGAATCTTCCTCAAGCAAAAAGAAGAAAATTGGCAACAGATGTTAGCTCAGGATGAATCTTTCTCAGAAAGAATAAAAAGGTATCATTTTTCCATGCTATTATAATTTTAACATTTCTGTGTCATGTCTATTAGCTGAATTTCTTGTCAGTTGTTATTTTCTGGAAAAGACTAGAAGAATCTATTATGACAAAGTATATTTTGTGTTGTGATTTCTTTTAAGGATCCATGTTGTTGACCTAATCTTTTGATTCAGAAATAACAGCTAGTTGAATCTAGTCCCCCAGTAACCATATTCTGAAACTTTATAAAGCAAATGATTAGAGCAAGTATTAACCAGGTATATTTGCCTGCCACCCACTCAGACCTTACACAAGTTAAAACAACATGCATGAAAAGAAGACACAAAACATCAAAAGTACCATGAACATAGACTAACTTTGCCGAAACCTTGCCCAGCTTACATGTTGTCCCACATAGAATGTAATCCTTCTTTTACAAATTTCCTGACAAGTGCACATAAGATGAGGTTTCTTCTAGGTATATTTTTATTAACCTAATATAAAAAGTTGGTTCCCAGGGCCGGCTCCGTGGCCGAGTGGTTAAGTTCGCACCCTTCGCTGCGGCGGCCCAGGGTTCGGATCCTGGGCGCGGACACGGCACTGCCCGTCAGGCCATATTGAGGCAGCATCCCACATCCCACAACTAGAAGGACCTGCAACTAGGATATACAACTGTGTACAGGAGGGGCTTGGGGAGATAAAGCAGAAAAAAAAAAAAAAAAGATTGGCAACAGTTGTTAGCCCAGGTGCCAATCTTTAAAAAAAAAAAAGTTGGTTCCCTTGCAAAGTGACATCAAAACATTTTACTACTGAGTAATTACTTGGCTTTCCTCCAATTGATTTTCTACTGTCGGCAATTATGTTAAAAAAAATACAGATCTGGTCATGTCCCAGTCCTGCCCTCCATCTACCCCATATTCCTTTGGTCCAGAATGTCTATTTTAGCTTATAAAGATAGTGTGAGTATTTGATTGATGTCACCCCCCAACTGGAGTAGGGACTATGTCAGATTTTGTTCACTAGTCCAGGCCCAGGGTTTAGCACAGTGCCTGTTCCATAGCAAGTACCTAATAAATATTAGCTGAAGGAGGGGGGCCTTGGAAATTGATGTTGCATGGAACAAGGGTCCTTCCTACATTGTGTCTAATTATCTTCAGTGAATATGAAAGTCCTAGGATACTTGATACTGTCTCATAGCTTCTAAAAACGCCTCAGTGATCTCCTCCCCTTCCACCCTTGGAAATAAGAGATTGGTTGAGAAGCTCTTGATGCTGCTAAATTCCATCAAACGTCTGGCTGAAAAAATTGTTGCTGTCTCTCACAGGTGCACTGAGATAACTTAACTCTAATATTCATTAATTTACTCTTCCATTTCCAAGTATGTTTTGGCAAACACTCAAATAGAGGGTAATGGAGTTTTGGCTATTTGGCCAAGTCTTCTTTCACAACTGACAATATGACAGCAGAATGCAATGGCGCATTGGCTTACAGGCCGGTTTCCTTGCTTGAGGGCTTTCTCACCTGAGAGGTCTGTGTTACCTTTCCAGAAAGCGTTGGGTTTCTGCATTAATGTGCAGTTTAGCTGACTGAGCAGAGGTTCTTTCCTCTTTAGGAATATGGAACCCAAATGGAAAAATAACCCTGCCATCCCTACCGCTCCATCCGCCTGTGGAAACTCAAAATTAAGCCCTGCTCAAATCAACTTAAATAGAAGGCAATGTATGTATCCATCTCTTATTGCAGAGTTAGCCAAGCAGGTTGTTAAGAGCTGTGCTCCAAGAGACAAGATTTTCATAAGGAGTGTCATCCCTAACTAAGAGGACAGAATCTGGAAGGCTGTTTGAGTAGCTGGCAGATGAGTTCCTCTTCCTACCAAAGGTGAACACCAGCATCATAAACAGACTGCACAGCATGCTTGGGAGAGGGAAAAGGCTTAAGGAGCACTTCTCCACACACTCTTCATGTCCAGAGATGGAAGAGTTGATGGAGTTAATGGAGGAAGTAAAACCAAAAAAGAACAGAACGTGAAGACTTCAATAATATGAAAGGAATACGTATTTGGCAACAGAAGAAGAGAAAGAGAGAAGAAATTGACAGATGGTACAAAGAAAAGCCATTCTGTACCACTGGGAAGACATCCTTTGAAGGGGTTCATCCTTTAAAAAGACAATCCAAACTTTTTGGAGAATTCCAAAACAATAGGAAACATCCCCAACCCTGAAAGATGCAAGGAAATCTGCTGCTGGTCCGGTAAGGAAACATGGATTTATGACAGCTGGTGACATCTAAAAGGACCTGAATACAGACTCCCTGGGAGGTTGGGTGCTGCTTCTTCAATACATCTTAGAGGTGGAAATGGGCCATGGGAATGCGGCAGTTCAGAATCAGATAGACAGACATGCATATAGGCCCTGCTCTATCGATTGCTAGATAAGACCTTGAATAATGTGCTTAACTTGTCTAAGTGTCCCAGATTCTTTATGAATGGGCTAATGTCTTTTATAAAGTTGTTGTGAGGATTATGTGAAACAATTGGCATATCACAGGAGCTTCAAAGTGTGATTACCATGTTAACATGTTATTTCTATCCTCCCAAGACTTTTCAAAGTTCAGGTGGGGAGATATAGTTCCTGTCGGGGGGGGAGGGGCGGGGGGCAGTGAATGATGCTCTCATAAGAAGACATGGAGGTATATTTAGGGTGTATAATGTTTATTGGGTAGGAAATTAAGTGCTTTGGGTTGTAGCTGAAGTTTGTACTGCTTCTTCCTACTGATAGTTGAATCTTTTGCAGAACAACTGAAAAGTGAATGATCTGCTATGCATATGGTATAAATGAGTAAGATTTTTCTGATGGGCTCTTGGCTTTGAGTTAGATATGGAGTTAGGTATGGCGTGCCATCCAGAAAGACCATCTTTCATTCAATGGTGGAAATGGCAGGAGGTGGGGATCATTGGGGGCATCTTAGAGGCTGCCTACCACAGTAGCTGAATCCCTAATTCCAACATGCCCAGGTCAATTGTTGGGATTCCTGCCATTTTCAGGAAGGACTCTGTGTTATCATTGCAAAGGTGATGCTGCCTTGAGCTAATTATGATTTACACTTGCTGATATGCATGTACTATTTAGTACATTTGTAACTTGACCTTAAAATTTACTTTTATTTTTAATTTTATTTTAAATTTACCTTTTATTTTTATGTATTTACTGCCTTTCTATTTTTAGTGGTATTGTGTTATTACCAATTCTTTGTTATCACTACCCCCTCCCCACCCCAATGGAAAAGAGACCTGTTAAGATCTTTGAGAACCACTGGCGAAGAAATTGGATAGGGAATTTAATGCCGTTTTCAGTTTAGACCCCAAAACAATAAACTATAGTTGACAGTGTGAACCCCAAAGATCTTTTCCTCTAAAATACTCTTTGAAAATACACTTAGTCAAGATTAGGGTAAAGTTGCTTCTTTCCCAATTCTGAAATTTTCTGGTTATCATCAGGAAACTTACTGGATCAAGGACATTCAATTTCCCACTTTCTCCTATAGGTAAGGTTGGGAGACAGAATGAAATCAAAGTATACAGTTGAAAGGGAATCTTAGAGATGATCTCTCTCATTTTATAGACAGCCCTACAAACCTCAGTGTCAAAGCTGTGGTTCAAAGATATCCCAAACATAGTCTAAAACCAAACTTGTGATCTTTCCTTGCAAACATGTTCCATTTCAGTTGGTGGTAACATGCAGGTCCCAAAGCCACAGACCCTGCTGACGCTGTCATCCACTACATCCAGTCTATCATGAAATTCTACTGATTTTACTCTCCAATAAAGTATATTTTGAATTCATTTACTTTTCTCTCTTCCTCCTAAACACCTCTCTGATCCTCTTGTCCAAAAAACCATAATCTACATTCTGGATTCCTGTATTGGTCTCTTCCAGATTCTGTTCTTGCATCATTCTAACCCATTCCCCACAGATAAGGCACAGTCATTCTTTCCCTTACAGGCCTAGAGTTCCTTATTTAAAGTACTCTGTTGCCTCGGGGCCTTCCCTTAAACTCTTTCCTCTGCCTAGACCAGTCTTCCCTGCTCCCTCGCCCACCCCAGATTTCATATCTGGGTCAGATATCACTTCCCGCAGGAAGCCCTCTTTGACCTCTTGGTGCAGTCAAGTTCTCTTACATCCTGACGCATTTATCACATATTGTAATTACATTTGATTTGTGTGATTATCCGATTACTTCTTGCCTTCCTCACCAGATTCTGTCATGGGAATAGGGACAATGAATATTTTGTGCACCTATTATTTCAGTATCAGGTACAGAAATTGAGATCTAGAAACACTTACTGTGGGCAACGTCTGAATAAATGAGTTTCGTTTTAGTCTCAGGCCCCTTACCCTCTGGTCCGGTGTAATTTCTACCACATTTTGCTACATTTTCCTCTCTTGTTCAAAAAATAAATCTATCTATCTTTTAGTTGAAAATGAAAGGAGCATAAGAATTTTAACTTCATAGAGAATTTTTAAAATGGGAGGTGAATAATAATTGAAATGAACAAACAGGGTCAAATGTTCGTAATGGAATTGTGTGGATAGAAAAACCAAGCGCCCACAAGTCTTAGAGCTAACAAATACAGAAGGACATCGGGGCAACAGGGGGAAAATTGAGGATTCTTCACCATTACCATGAGAAAATAAAGACAGAGGCTGTATGTTTATCTACGTTGTACATTGGTCCAGTGAAGAGAGTAAGTTAGGAGGACCTGGGCAGAAAAAGAGCATCTGTCCACTACCATTGCTAGCATAGCTGGAGGAAGATGGGCAAAGCATTGGCTTCTTTTTAAGCTCCAAAACGTAATTCACAGACTTGCCGCTCTTACTTTGCTCTAGCTACTCATTAGAAACTATAGAAAAACTGATTCTGTTGATATTTGGTTATGGCATCCTCCCCACCCCGCGGAAAGATTAGCTTAAAGTAAGGGGAAAGAATTTCAATGACCTACTAGCCTAGTTAGATTATTAGAGTCAGCCTTTGGCCACAAAATGATTCCCTATGATTCACACTGGGCTCTGAGGGAATATTCTAAAACTGTTGCAAGTAGTTTTTTAAAATCACAATATTTTTTGCAAACAATGAGAAGATCTACCTTGAAAGTTATGAGACACTTGCAATTCTGCTGTTCCCTGTGGAAAAAGCAAATAGAAAAGACTGCCAAAAAAAAAAATACAGAACCATGTGAAAGATTGGGCTCTAAACTCTGTCTCAGGAAAAGATCACGCTCTACCCCCCACACCTGGGTGGATGGGTGTGCTCTTATTAACATCCTCCGTTGGACTGGGTTATTTTAAAACTGACAAGTGAAAGACTTGCCTAGACCATATCTGGTTGTGTAATAGTCATTGAGAATGATCGCTCTAACAACAAGAAGTTGCTGTTACACAAGTATTCACAGGTACTAAAATAAAATCAATGAATATAATTTAAAAAATACATTTGGAAAAGGGAAAAATCAAGGTTTAGAGAGAAAAGAGGAAAGAAGAAGATGGACAGCTGTATCTTTTTCACTTGATATAAAAATCTATGCAAATAAAATAAGGTGAAAAATTCTCAAAAAATGACTTCTATTTGAATCTGTCAATTTCTAATGAAAATGCTTAGCTTAGGTTTGATCCTCAACTCATATGTACATTGCATCTTGTTGTTCAACCTCAAGGAATCAGAATATGTTAAATCAGGAATTATATTTTAACTTAAAAAATCAATAATTGGGAGAAAATTTCCCCTTGTTGTTATTTTATATTATGTGAAAACTCTTCCAGAAATAGTTTACTTGTTTGAACAATGAATATGAGTGACTGTTGAAATATAAGGCAATAATATTCATGGCAAGTTATTTGCATGTTTTGAGCTTTAGTTTCTTAATCCATAAAAAAAGGACAATGATTCATTATCTCATAGGGTTATTGTGAGGATTTAAAGTATATATATATATATATTCTCAGTGCTTTATATAACAGTATTATAATAAGCAGTGAAATTAAACTATAAAGGAAAACTGAAGAATTAGGAAATGAAATACGCCTTAAACATACACAAACAGACAGAAAAAAACTTACTTTCCAGGTCTCCCCACCTTTTTGTTAGAGAAATAAACACATTTTTGGCTTTCAAAGGTTTAGAGGTATTACTTTATCGATGACTACCTGTTAAATAAAAAGAAACAATAATAAACCCCCCAATGCCGGGACTTATAGTTTAGTTTGGGTTTCATGAATATCTCAATGGAATGTTTTTCCACCTACAGACTCCTTTCCTAAGGTTTATGAAACAGAGCTTGGACATCGTCTGTCCCGATTCCCCCAGCACCACCAATGCTAGAGCCTGCAGTAGAGAAAACGCGACAGATAAAAAGTAAATGTACTTTTTATAACTAGAAAATTTTTATGGTGTAGGAAAACAGTATTGTTTAAGTCAGGTGAGGGTTTGACTCTAACTGCTGATTTGCAGAGAAATCTTAAGCAAGTCACCAAATACTAATTTTATGATCTATGAAATAATTGATAAGAATCCTGAAATACCTCTTAGAAATGCCTTGTCCAAATGTCAAACTATAAATGTAAGATTTATAAAACTGTCTACCAGATTGTTATACAAAGAGGGCAGTGTTTTGACAAGGCATAAAGCCCATGGAGATTATCAAAACAAAACAAATCAGAAACATTCTCATTTTGCTTAGCTCTCCAAGGTATAAATAGATTAATTGGTCTGTCTTTTATCTCCGAGATTTACATCCAACAGCTTGCTCTGAGCAATGTGATTATGAGTAGAGAACTAGAGAACTTCTTGTTCCTTTTAAATTGACATTACTAAATCCCAAGGCTGCGGCTGTGTGGTAATATGCTCAGAGTCCCCAGCTCTTAGCACCATCCTGCTTTGCCAAGAGTGAAAATACATGAGTTGGAGACGTGAATGAATAATTGTCAGAAGTTCAACACTAGCTTACATGCCAAATTTTCATCTTAGGTCCTTCCTTCCTTCCATCTTTTTAAGATGCCATTTGTATTAAATCTTGAGATCTCCTTCTTAGCCTATTTTTGTAGAGTTCACAAAAGCCACAATACCAGACAACTGGTCAGAATTTTGAAAACATGGTTTTTCTATTAAAGGAACACCATAGAGTAGGTATGTCTTGCTTTATAGAAATTAACCTGGCCCAGCATGTTATGGGTAAAAAGAACAATGGGGCGGATAAATAAGCCAGTAAAACATCAGCTCATTTGGCCTCAATCTCATTTGTAATGGGCATTTTCCAAAGCTGGGTACATTTTTCTGGTTTCCCGTCTGCCCGGTCCTCCTGATTTAGTGATGTGTTTGACTCCCTCCATTCACAACCATTCTGATTCATTTCCTGGCTTTTTAAACTCTTTCCTGGCATAATGCCTTCTTGGGTTGCCATCTCAGAAGTAGACCCCTCTTCCTTCTTTGGACTTACTCCAAAATCAACTATATTCACCTTAGAATTTTTATGTGAAGTCTTGACCAACCATGGCCCAGGCCCATTTACTTTTTGCTCTACCACAGATAAAACAACCAGACCGAAACAATGTACCTCCTTTGGTCTTCTTTACTTTGGACTTTTAAACATCAGTTTTTAAATTATTTTATTGACTTATAGGAAGACCACAATTGATAGTGTTGACATCTAAGAAGATTCTGTAACAATGGAAAAGCGTTGTAGGAACATGAATGTCAGCATCATGGGGCACTGCTGTGTCCAGTGAACAATTTTTAGTCACACATCCTAAGTGTTCTCCCTGTATCTTCCAGTAAACCCTTAATTGATTCAGAGGGTTACTGGATATTGCCATACCTCATTTCCATCCCTTGTAAAAATGTGGAAAAAATTACGGTCACTACTATGTTTGGTAAAATAACTTTCTAGATGCTTTTTTTTCTTATTTTTATTAATCCATCAGTCTGAAAATTTACTGGCTACTTCTCCAAAACCTCTGAGTGTTTCGTCTATACATTTGGTGTAAAGGATACAAATAACAAAAACAATTGCAACTACCCTATATATCTCAATTTGCATTTTTAAAAATTAGTTCTTGACTTCAAGCTGCAAAACGCCTAGAAGGCCTCAGAAGAAAGAGTTAATGATTTTTTGCCCCTTGTTTTTAGTTGGAATGTATATTACATTAAAGTATATCCTCAAATCATGAAAAGTATTCATGGTTATTTTCTAGTAGAAAGATTTATTTTAGAATACTTAGGTTAAAGTTTGATCTTTGTATATGAGCAATACAATTGCATATACTTTTTTGTGCTAATAACTATAGAAGACCATGCTGTCACATTATTATTATTTCTTACCAACACATAATGGAAACTTAAAGATGTCCACATGATTATGACCTCATGGTTATAATCTTGGTTCTTGTGTAATACTATGGGACCTACAAAGAAAAATTCCCATTCTAAGGCTCCTGACGTGAAGCAACTGCTATTCAAATTGGAGGTCTGGGTCAAAAGAGGAGAAGAGAGAATGCGGGTGGCATTCAATCTAGAGTGTGTAACATATTCTTCATGTAAGCAGACTAGAACATGGAATTTGCCTGAGCAAAATTACACCTCATGAATCTGTAAGAACACACTGCCAGTTCTGCCAGTTTCAAAAGTGATCCTAGTTTCAATTCAGGGGTGGGATGCCTAACGATAGAGGTGACAGTAGGGTAGTGGCAGTATGTGCAGTAGATTGGCTCCCAAATCTGTCTTATTGTTGGAATCTCTTGGGGTGGCCTCTGCAACTGCTGGAATCAGAAGTTCTAGGATATGTCCCAAGAATCCTATTTTTCAAAGCTTTCTAGTATGGGAGCTACCATTGTAATGGCCAGAGGGCAGACCTGAAGGCAGAGAAACCAGGGTCCAAGTTTGCTGAGTCTCATTTTGCTCATCATTAAATAGGGGGAAATGATACCTGCTTTTGGGAGGGCTGCAAGAGTAGAGAAAATCATATGTAAAACACATGTCAAAAAATGGTGACTCAGAGGATAACCATTATTTTAAGATTGATAATAAATGTTATAATATATGATGAAGACCTTCAACCAGGGAAACAAGCTTTGCCAAGTAGGACTAGAGAAGATTTCAGAAGCTGAGGAAAATAATATAATAAAAAAGGAAAATGGTGCATGAGGAAGTGGATGAGCAGTTCTGAGTGATGGGGGAGGCACTGATGTGGGTAGGCATGAAGACGTAGTGAGGTCAGACTGTGGAGAGAGTGAGGGCCAAGTTGCCAAATAGGATGAGATTGGAGAGAGGACCAATTCAGAACTCAAGGAGAAAGTCCCTGAACCCTAGGTCAAGATCCAAAGCAGAGAGCCTGGGCAGCAGAGATGAGAACCCAGGAAGGCAGACCAGCACCAGAGAGTGTGGCACGTGGTCCAGCACTAGGTTACTGTTGAGCAGCCCTCCTAGATTTAGGGTTTGAGAGCAGGCAATGCAGAGCACATAATTATGGATCTCAGGTGAGCACAGGCAGTTCTGGACCCCTGTGTCTGAGGGGATGGCACAGATCTCCCCTTTTGCTTCCCTTGCTATGATATGAAGAAATTGTTGAAAATACCAAGGCAGTTGAAATTCTTCTTAAACTTGAAAAGAAATCGAAGAAATACATCTGTCTTTCATGACAATCATATGACATTCATTTTTATTAATTAGCATAGGAGTTCTTGTCTCAATGCAAAGGTCGAAAAATTGGGTGGCTTTGGATCTGAGAGAGAAAGGCAAAGACTTTCCCTGTAAGGAAAACATGAACTGAGACTTGGAGGTAAGAATGATGGTCCCATTTCAGAGAGAGAACTGGTCAACCAATAGAGTTACTAGTGGCGTGGAAGTGGAGGTAATGAATAAAAGTGGAACAACTAGAATATTACTGCTACATTGATTTGGATGTTGCATTTACTGAAATTTTACCACCTGGTCCAGATCATTAGGATTATTATAAATTAAATTTTTTTTTTTGTATTCTTTCTACTTTAATTCAGTAGAGACCTATTTCCTTTGAAGGTCATGCTATTTAATTGTATACGTATTCGATAGAATTAAAGATTGATTTCTTGTTTGAATGTTGTTTACTCAAAATGTTTGGCAATGTCATTAGTTTGACAACTAATTTGTCATTAGTTGGGGCATGACCAATTAAAAGCTTCAGGGAATCTAGGAACTTTTAGAGGTCAAGTTTCTGTTATGTCAACTACATTAAGATGCTTCCACATCCCACATTAAACATTATTTATATATAATTAAATAAACTGAGTTTCAATGCAGTCGAATAGTTGATATAATGTACTATTTTGTATACATTTTATTATCAGTTAATAATAATTTCAATTTATAATTCTCTTTAAAATTTTTGAGCCAATTTTTTTTATAAGTCTTGAAAATCTGGCAAGGCCAAGGTTCAGAGCTTTTAAAGATTTATGGAAAAACAATTGGCCTAGAAGTGATGTTATTTTACATATGTAGGATAGCCTCTTAGAAAAAACATATCTTAAGACACTTTACAAAAGAGTATGAGAGAATGTTTGTTGATCCATCAAATACCATATTTCTCAAAATAATGGGATTTAGTGATTAGTTTTTTGGGTTTGTATATTTTACATTTATGCCCCTCCCCTAAAGTATCTTGCAACCTTCTTGAAGTCACAGCTTTCCTTTTTAGGCCTCGTTTTATCCTCAGAATATGTGTGGTGACTTCTACTTAGTAAGATTTATGGATTAATTCTTCCTTCAAATTGTAATGACCTCTTTTTTTTTTAAATAAGTTTACTAAACTTTCGCTTAAAAGTTTTTGTGAGTAAAGTTCTTATGTTAGCGCCAGCTGGCAGAAATCATGAAAACATGTTACCAATAGATTGATTGTGCAATATTTAAGAATTTACTGCTGACTTCCTATGTTCTAACCAACTGGAAAAATTTAAAAGGTCAGCATATGGGATTTTGTATTAAAAATAACCTCCTCAAAGTTTACATCTTTGCATACATTATTGAGTTTAATGCCAGCGTTGAATTCAACATAGAAGTAGAAAAAGAACATCCCCCATTTCGCAGAGTTGCTAATAAAATTTCATTACGAATTAGTTGGTTCCCTTGCAAACTATTTTGTAGTATAAAGAAAACTTATAGGCATAATAAAACCCAACATATATATAAATTTTATATGCCAGATCTAATCTCATTTACTGATCCTTTTCAACTGGCAAATAAGCTGTTTAAAAATCAATCATGTTGGAAGGCATGGTGCCACATGGGAGCCTGAGAACTGCCTTAGAGTTGTCACTTGGGTGGAAGTGTGAAAACAAAATAGTTCACAGGAAGGCTATGTGAAGAGGCCGCGGGGACCACGAGTGACATGGTACAAGGCAGATTCGGAAAGTCACCTTGGGCTCCAACATTGCCCTCTTTTTATACTCAAAGAACAAGATACAGTTTATACAGTGGTGGAAGTATAGAATGGGTAAACTGGGCATAAATGTCCTAACTTGTTCTTATGTAGTGGAATTGATTTTCATTTTGAAATGAAATTTGTTTTTCTGTAATTAGTTTTTCTGGTTGTTGTTATATTGTTTTAAAAGGAAATGATATTATCTGCTAAAATGTCATCCATTTGGAAAAATATAGAAAATATACCATAGATATCATCCATGTATACCAGTAAGAGGGATCAATTCAAAATCTTATTCTATTATATGGCGTTTAGGAGCAAGAGAACAATAAAATCATTTAATAGTTCTTGAATTTGCAAAAACATCATGTGACAAAACAAGCAAACATATCTAACCAGCTTACATCATTAGAGATTCTTACATCATGTCTTTACTCCTTTCAAAAAAACACAAATACATAGAGGATGAAATACACCATTTTAGTCATGGCTTTTGATGTATTTCTTTAACAGCTTTTGGCTACATCTAAATGCTTCTAAATAGGAATAAAATAACTCAATAGATTTTTGCCTGAGCAAATGTAAGAAAGTTGTTTTTTTTCTTTAATTCCTTAGAGAAGAGAGAAGGGAATGAAATAAAGAGCGTAAAGAGAAGCAAGAAAAAAAGACATCTGTGTGGTCTGATAGAATAACGTGACGTAGAGGCCTGCGGAGAGATCCCTGTGGACTTGAGAAAGTGCTGGAACTCCTGAAAAGAGCTTAGTCTAAGTAAAATAAAGACATTCCCAAATATAGAGGCCACAGAGTAGGGTCCCAAAGTGTATTTGTTGAGCTTAATTGAATAGCTTATGATATATTTGAATATATGGTTCATGTTAAACAAAAAAAAAAAGCACAGTTAAAAAAATCTGTAGCTGCTGTTCTGCTTCCCAAAGCTGTTGCCATGGAAACCACACTTCACTTCCAAGCAAGTATCAGTGTTTCAGTCTCATGTACTTGATACTCTTTTGGCCATTTTTCAACATGGTGGCTTTTCCTTCCCAAACATGAAAGCCCAAGTCCTGATGCAAGAAGTCCTGTGATGAAGAACAAATGCTCACCAGTTACCCAGGATTGAAACTTTGAGTTCTTCTGAGCAGAGGGGAAAGAATTTGAAACTAAGAATTGTGGAATTTTGCTAGACCACCAATTTCTGGTTGTTTATTTGTGTGTGGATGCTCTGCCTGACTAAAGGGAGCATTCCCTTTGCCTTTGAGTTCGAATTTTCTAGCTGTAAACTGGAAAGAGTGACAACTGGGAAAGTCAGTCCACACTGGAACTTTTCTTGGTACTTACTGTCCAGAAGAAACAATTTCAAAGAAGGCATTCTAGTTTCTCCGCTTTCTTGTTTAAGAAGGCTTAAGTAAGCTCTCAGAACCCTTCGTTAAATGGAGGTGAAAATACTGACCTTTCAGTACAGCTATCAAGATTAAGTAAAATAGTGTTCTTAAACAGACTAATAAAGCAATCATGATAATAAGACCGGTAGTAACTGTTATGGATTGAATTGTGTGCCCCTCAAAATTTGTATTTTGAAGTGCCAATCCCCGGTACCTTAGAATGTGACTGTATTTGGCAATGGGGTTTTTAAAGGAAGGGATTAGGTTAAAATGAGGGCAGTAGGGTGGGCCCTAATTCTCTCTGACTAGTCTTGTAAAAGGGAAATTTGGACACAATGGGGAGATCTCAAGAATGCTCCAGCAGAGAGGAAAGGCCACGTGAGGACACTGAGAGAAGATGGCCATCTGCAAACAAGGAGAGGGGCCTCAGAAGAAACCACGCCTGCCAGCACCTTGATCTTGGACTTCCAGCCTCCAGAACTGTGAGAAATAGATTTCTGCTGCTTAAATCACCCAGACTGTGGTATTTTGTTATGGCAGCCCTGGCACACTAATACAACAACTAACACGGTTGAGAACTCACTATAGTTTTTATTATTAGTCCTATTTCCTGAGAGAGTTGCTGAATGAATTTAGAGGATGCATGAGGATGCTGAAGGGAGCACTCTCCCGACTTTGCCTTTAACTTCCCAGTAGACCAGCTGTAGCTTAGACAATTTATTGTATCGGTATTATTTTTGCAAGAACAAAGAGAAACCTCTCTGACAGTAACTCACAGCGTCATTCACAGTTTGTCTTTGTTATGTTAGTTCTGGATGGACTCTACTTAATTATCAAATAAAATCTGCATATTTTATTAAAGTTTTATTCACCATTATGGAAACTTAAATACACAGTGGTGGTTCAGATTTTTCTTTTCTTTCAAGTATTATGACGTTATAAGCATGGAATGAATGGAAATGAAAACCCAGTCCATCATATGTATTTGTTTACTGTGTTCTTGCAGGGCGTCATTCATATTGGCCCTACTGGGAAGGTTTGCCACCCTTTGCTCCCTCTATAAGTATAGCAAGTTTTACTTCCTCCTGTCTTAATACAAATTTCTCTATTCTCATGAGTATGGATATGTTTATTCTTTCTAGGCAAGCAGGAAGAAGTCTGAATCCTAATTCAAAATGCAAGTTTAGTCTAAGTTGAAAATTGGGGGAACCACTAAATAAATAAGCAATAGTATTATGATGCTTTAAGAACGCCACTAAAATTTCTGTTGGTTAAGACTTCTGTATGTGTGTCTATATATTATACATGCATATATATGTGTATTATCAATTATATATTAGAGATAACCCATAATATATGTTATTTGTCTATGTATCATCTATTTTCTATCATATCCATTTTAATTTAGGACGTAGATACAGATTAGGTAATGATGAACCCTTAGAAAATCAATTAAAATGAGAATTCTTTCAATGAGGTTAAACATATCTAAAGCTTTAGGTCCCAATGTACATGTCACTTTCAGTGTTGATCTTATCCTTTAAACACCAAGTATGAATACCATTTTAAGTTATTTTTTAGCCAGTTACTTGGCTAATTTCTTGGCTCACTTACCTAAGAGAGAAAAGAGCAAGAATTGAGAAGATTCATTCAAAGGTATGTTGAATACAAACTGTGGTAATGCTAGAGTTCTTAACAAAACTCAGCTACAGAAGGTTTAGTTACACAAGTTACTAATGCCTAGGGACGTCTTACATTTGCAGCATGTGCGTGCTGGTTTATCTGAACTTTAATTGAATAAGGCATACGCTGTAACCTGCTTGTTTTGATTACTGTTAGTTTCTTCATGACTCTTCTAGGTTTTTTTTCCATGGTCTACTAGGTTTTTAATGTTTATTAAAACACGTGTTTAATCTCAAGATTACATCATTGAAACCAAGGAACAGATATCTTTCATAGAATATTCTAGTACTACTGAAATTGTGATAATTTTTTATTGTGTTTGCTGTGTATTTTTAAAATAAATTTTGACAAGCCCTTAAATTCATTTTTTTCTCTACCTCTGCATGTTTGTTATTTTAAAATCAGCCACTGTTGCTTATATACCTGAGTATGAAAATAATTTTTGTGTGTTAAAGAGCAGAAGAAACATTTGAATTTTTATTTTTGGATGAGTATAATCTATTGGAAATACAAATCAGTATAAACAAATATTTTAAGATCTTCTAGGTACTTAATACATATTAGAACTGTAGCAGTTTTTTTTGGTGAATAAATCAACAATAATAATTTTAAATCCAACTATGATAATTTAGACAAAGTCTAAATTTTTAGTTTATCATTTTTGAAGGCTCATCCATGGGGCCTACCACTTTTATACATATTTTGGCTGGCAGATTCTTTTCTCAGTTATGAGCTCACTTGTAATATCATGAAGGTAGTAGTTTATTGAGAAAAAGTGTTGATAAGCACTCAGTAGTAGTTGAGTCACACACTGTGACATGTACCCACGTTCCATATGCAAACAGAATACCTTTACTGCTTCCACCATTTTGTTTCTTATTAAGGCCCTTTATTGAAGAATATAGATTCCTAAATCCACTGTATTTCTTTGTGACTTCAGAATCCACATAAATAAATCATCCAAAATGATGTCTTTTTGGATCTTTGGTCTTTTCATCCTCAAATTTCTTTTCATTTCTCTTGGTCAACCACTTTCTCCCTGTCTTTTCAGCCCCAGAAAATATACCACTTCTGAAATCTTGGTTTTAAATACTCCATTCTCCCATAACCACTGTCTATTTTTTTTGCAATGTTTATTCAAGTATCTCTATTGCCACAATACTTCAAATACATCAAGGCTCCAACCCCTACTCACATCTTTTCAGCAGGCAACTCCACAGTTCATTTTTGTGTGTGTTTAGCCTACCTTCTCTGTCCATCATTATAGTTACTTTGTTGCAAATTCAGTCCTTCAGTCCTTTGTCCCTCGTTCTTCCATTTTAATCACCTTGCAAAATGCTGCCACTTGCCTTTATGACTGAACTTCAGTTGGGAAAGTCTGCTAGAGAAAGATCACATGACTCTGTGATCTAAAATCTCAAACTTCTGCTTGATACTACTCATCGATCCTGCCATTTCGTCTAATGGGATCGTTTCCACTTTCACAATGAAACTTCCATGCTGTCTCTTCTCTAAACCACCTGTAACTTCTTGTCTCTCACTCTTAGTTGATCATTGTGCTGTTTCATTTCTTCCCTTTCCATTTTCACTTCAACTCACTGTAATTGGATTTCTATGCCCACCACTCTGTGCCCAGCATTTCTCTGAAAATTTTTTAGCTGGGTCAGTATTAACATTCTACTGTCTACATCTTGCTCAATTTCTCGTCATTATGCGAGACAGTAGACAATTTTTGTTTCCCTTAATTTCTTCTTTAACTCCTGCTTCACGATCCTGCTGATTTTCTTTAACTTAATGGCAATATCTTCTTCGTTTCCTCTGCTGGCTACTCCTCCTCTACAGGCCTTCACATTTCCAGGTTCCTTAATTCTGGGCCCTAGATCTCTGCTTCTTCAACATGCTTTTGCTGGGTGATCTCATCAACTGACATAGGTAAAAATTCAATATTTATCCTGATGACTCTCAAATGTTTATGCTAATCCTGGAGTTCTTGACTTGTATTTCAGACTCCTTATCTGAAACCACAATTGGACGTTTCATATACCTCTCAAACATGACCTATTAAAAAGCAGAAACTCATGATTTTTCTGCTTAAACTCCTCTCCTTTTTGCCACCTTAGCAAATGGCATCAAAATTTATCTAGTTGCTTCTCCTGGAAGGAAAAGAGTAATTTGTTCTTTCTTTCTTTTCCCTACTGTACCAACCCCTCAGTGAACTCTGTTGATTGTATCCCCAATTTATTCTCCAAATCTGTCAACTTCTCTCCATCTCCACTTTCCTATCAGTTCAGATCACTATCCTTTCTTTCCTGGAGTATAGTTTACTAACTTGTTTCTTTAGGCCACTGTTGTTCCCTTCAAAACATTTCCCACAAAGCAGCAAGTATGATTTTAAATGAAATCTAATCATGCCGTACCTCTGCTTAAAACCCATACAATGGCGTCTAATTATGCGAAGAATACAAAGCAGACTTCTTTCCACGACCTAAACAGTCACATCTGCTCTGGTCCCTGCCGACCTCTTCAAATCCACTGCAGGCCACTCTCCCAGTAGCTCACTTTGTTATTGACACTCCAGCCTCTTAAGTTTAATAAGCCAATCAAGGTTTTCCCCAGTCAAATTATTTGCAGTCATTGTTGAATCAATGAAAGTCCTTTTATAGGCTTCAGTGTCAATGCCATGAAGCTTGCATCTTTGTCTTTCTCATTCATTGATTTCCCAGAACCTAGAATGGTTCCTGTCACAGAGTAGGTGTTCAATATGCATTTACTGAATTAAATGCATGAATACATTTTATCCTTAAGATCTTTGTTGAAATTTCCCCTCTTCAGATAGGCCTTTCCTAAGTCCTATTTCTGTGATAGCTCCCACCCCAGAATAAGTTACACTCTATCTCTCACCATTTTAATGGTGTCCCATACCATTTTAATTTCCTTCATAGCAGTTTTCACCATCTGAAATTATCTTGTTTACTTATTTGTTTTCTTGAATATGTCTGTATCTTCTAGTAGGACACAAAATCAGTGTGGGCATCTGCTGACTTGTTTACCACTGAGAATTTAGTGCCCAGCACAGTGTCTGTACATCCTAATCCTATACAATAATTCCCCATAAATATTTAGGAAACAAATAAAGAAGTAAATGAACAAAAAGACCAATAGAGAAAGATTTCTGAGGAAAAGATGAGGGAAGATGGCAGACTTTGATAAACAAAGTTTAGTGAAAGTAAACACAAAGAGTCTGTTGTTTATCCCATTAGGATTATTTATAAAAATGCCGAATTGCACAGGTTCTTATGTTAGCTCATCCAGAGAGTACAATTTGTTCTTCCCCTTTATTTTACCCCCTGTTCTGACCCAGTTTCTTACCCATGACAAATGTTCCCCAACCCCTAGTTATGTTGGTAGAATTTTTTTTTCAGTCTTTGATGTGGAAAATTTTCAGTGGTTTTTGGAAGTTTAAATAGCTTAGATTAGTCAGACATAGTTTTGTTTTTCTCTGCTAAACCAGAAATATATTCCTCCACAGACTGAATTTTATCTAAATGCTTAACAAACCTACCTTTTATGCATACCTGAACTTAACTCATACCTGTCCCTATGGTATTTTATGTCTGTCAAACTTTTTAATAAAAAAAATTATCATGTTTTTGAATTTTTAACTTAAGATGTAATCCATTCATCAAAAAGTACACAAAATATGAATGAGGAGATCAACAATTATCTACTTTCCAGATCAAGAGATAGAAAATTCCCAGCACTACAGAAGGACCATCCCCTCATGCACTCCCAATTTCTGCTCTTTCCCTTCTCTGCTATAGTGTGGTCTGATTGAAAATTCATATAAACGAATCATAAGATATGTATATTTTTATGCCTGGCTTCTTTCTTACAATATTATGCCTCTAAGATTTATTCATGTTGTTATGAGTAGCAATATTTCATTCTTTGTCATTCCTGTTTTTGTTACACCTGACAGAGATATCACAATTTATCTGTCCATTTCACTGTTGATGGAAATTGGGATTGTTTCCAGTTTTTGGCTGTTATGAATAATGCTAAAAATTCTTCTACATGCCTCTTTAGATACATGTGCGAGCATTTCTGTTGGGAGTATCCAAGTAATGGAACTCACCTCTTATAGGAAATGTATATGTTCAGTTTTAGAGGATACTGCTAAGTAGATTTCCAAATTCTTTGTATCAATTTAAACATTAACCAAAAGAGTATGAGAATTCCAGTTGTTCCACGTCCTTGCCATCTTTTGGTACTGAAAGTCCTTTTGTTTTTACCCATTCTAATGGGTATGCAGTAGTATCTCATTGTGTTTTAATTTTCCTGATGACTAGTACTGTTCCACTTTTTCATAGATTTGTCGGTCATTTGGATGCAAGTCTCTTGCCTATTTTTCCTTTGGGTTGTGTGTTTTTTCCTTATTGACATTTGAATGTGTATTTTATTTATTCTGAGTAAGGGTCCCTTCTTAGTTATATGTGTAGCATATAACTTTCTTAATGCCATCTTTTGATGAACACATTTCTACATATTAAAGTGGTTTATCATTTCTTCCCTTATTGTTAGGACTTTTTGCTTCTTGTTTAAGAAATCTTTACCTAACTCAAGGTTTAAATATGCGAGCTTGTATTATCAAGGTGCATTACTTTCCTTTTCACATTTAACTCTACACTCTAGCTGGGATTTTTTGTGTGTGTGGTACGAAGTAGAGGTCAAGATTCAATTTTTCCCATATGGGTGTCCAATTAAGCCAGCACTGTTTATGGCAAAGCCATCCTTTCCCTATTGTGTTGCAGGGCTACTTTGACGTAAATCAAGTGGGTATGTTTATGGTCTCTCTGCTCTGTTACATTTGTCTATTTTCCTATCCTTGTGCTAATACAACACTGCATTAATTATTGTAGCTTTTTAATGTCTTGATTTCAGTAAAACAAATCCAACCTTATTTTCCTTTAAGAGTGCTTTGGCTTTTCTTTTTTTAAAAAAACAATTTTTTTAGAGAGGTTTTAGGTTTACAACAAAATTGAGAGGAAAATACTGAGATTTCTCATAAATCCCCTGCTCCTACACATGCCTGGCTCCCCCATTATCAACACCACTCACCAGAGTGCTCAACTTTTTACCAAAGATGAACTTACAGTGATTCGTCATAATCACCCAAAGTCCTTACTTTACCTTAGGGCTCATTCTTGGTGTTGTACATTGTATGGGTTTGAACAAATGTACAATGACATGTATTCATCATTATAATATCATACAGAGTATTTTCATTGCATTAACAATCCTCTGTGCTCTGCCTATTTATCTCTTCCTTCCCTTCCTCCCCTGGCAACCACTGATCTTTTTATTGTCTCCATAGTTTTGCTTTTTCCAGAATGTCATATAGTTGGAATCATACAGTATGCAACCTTCTCTGATTGGCTTCTTTCACTGAGTAACATGCATTAATGTTCCCTCCAGGTCTTTTCATGGCTTGATCGCTCATTTCTTTTCTGCTGAGTAATATTGCATTGTCTGGATGTACCACAGTTTATTCATCCATTCACCTACTGGAGGACATCTTGGTTGCTTCCGAGTATTGGCAATTATGAATAAAGCTTCTATTAATCTTCGTGTGCTGGTTTTTGTATGACATAAGTTTTTGACTCCTTTGGGTAAATACCAAGGAGAGCGACCTCTGGATGGTATGGTAAGAATACATTTAGTTTTGAAATAAACCTCCAAACTGTCTTCCAAAGTGGCTGTACCATTTTGCATACCCATCAGCAATGAATGAGAGTTCCTGTTGCTCCACATCTTGTCAGCGTTTGTTGTTGTCAGTGTTCTGGAGTTTGGCCATTTTAACAGGTGTGTGGTGGTATCTCCTTGCTGTTTTAATTTGCATTTCCATGATGACATGGAATGTGGAGCATCTTTTCATACGCTTATTTGTCATCTGTAGATCTTCTTTGGCGAGGTGTCTGTTAAGGTCTTCGGCAGGTTGTTTGAGCTTTGGCTGTTCCTGATGTTTTGTGTTTCCATTTCAGTTTTAGGATCAGTTTGTCTAGCTCCACAAAAACCAAAACCAAAAAAACCCTGCCGAGATTCTGATTGCGATTGTATTGACATTATAAATCAATTTGGGTAAAATTAACTTCTTTATAATATTGTCTCTTCCAATGCATAATCACAGTATTTTCTTTTATTTATGTAGTTCTTTTAAAATTTCTGTCCGTTAAGGTTTATAATTTTCTACGTGGAAGTGTTGTACATATTTTGTACATTTATTTTAAGTATTTGATATTTTTTGGTGCTACATAAATGGCAGCCTTACATATTTTTTAATTGTGTAGTTGTTTTTGTTTAAAAGTAGATGCAACTATTCCTGATGGCTAAAAAGCCCCTTTTTGAAAACATAATGGTAGGCAACTGTGACACTATGTAGAGAATAAAGGTAATGCTGGTATTTTGAAGATATAATTCACATAGTTTTTGATGTTGTTTGTGAATCATTTATTCATTCATTCAAACCTTAATGAATACCTTCCATTTACCTGATGCCTTGAGAGGCATGGAAATGTAAAATGGTCCCAAATACAATGTAACAATTCTGTAATAGAGGTATGTATATAAAACTATAAGTTTTATATATATAAAAATACAATTTTATATATAATTCATATATAATTATATATATAATTTTAAATTTTGTAAACTCTCTTTTCATTTGTATCATCTAATTGAATCCCTTTGGCAGTCTTGTGAATTTAGTCTTGTTAATCCCTGTTGTAAGAATGGAGACTCACACAGGATAGATAATCTCCTCAGGTCCCACAAGTTATAGTTATGGGGCTGGGACTCCAACTCGGGTCCTGACTATGAAGGAGGAGCCCATTCCGTTGTGTCATAAAGTTTCCCTGGCACTGAAGCTCCGCCACCCGGCAGGGGGCAGAGTTCCCAGTGGGCACATTCGGATGAACAGAGGTGGCTGGTGAGATCAGCGTGCATCCCCCTGTAAGGTAAACGCGTGAGCACAAGGATGTTAATCTATTTTCTTCATTGCTATGTCCCTGTCACATGGAATAATGCCTGTGTCCTAGTTAGCAATTATAATGATTTATTGTATGAATAAAACTGAAGAATTAAACTTTACTCTGAAGCAGACAAAGGTGAAAAGAGACTTAGGTACCACTGGTCTATCAATTTAAACATTTAAGTTCAGTGCAAGACTTAGAGACATGTGCATAGAAGGTGACATGGCAAGGGGATGGCCTGCACAAATGAAATAATTACAGGCATCTCTTTGATCTTTCATGGTAAGTTTGCTTCTCTAAGTTGTTTTTCTCCTGCTTCCAAGCTAGCATCTGAGTCATCCCACAATAAAGCAAGGGAAACACATTTTAGAACAGAGTTAAAGATCCTGAAAGTAGTCATAACAATTTTGAAAGCAAAAAGTGAATGATTTTTAGCTTATCAACTCATCAAGTCATTTGCTATAACTCCTCTGTCATAGGTAATTGACAACTGGCCATCAACTCACCCTTATGACCCTCAATACGTTTAAGAAATTATGTAATATGTAATTCTCATTTGAAAGGCATGCTGAACTGTATTCTCACGCTTATGTCACTAGCACTTTGACAAAACCTTGGGGATGTGAGTTGTTCTCTTTCAAATCAACAGAGTAACTTTATATATAATTTACTTAATTTCTTCTGTTACAGAGAACATGACAACAGTAATTCTAAATTTAATTCAGAATTTTAATTTAATTTACAAGTGTATCATAGAATCATAGAAATGAAATATTTTTCATGTACACTTTTTTCATATATGAATATGAATTTTTTTAGGTTTTCTATTCTGTATCATTGGGCTGTTTATTTCTGCTCCTGTAATACCAAACTGTCCTAATAATTGTAACTTTTTCATTTTAAAAAATTGAGGTGAAATTGACATAACATAAAATTAATAATTTTAGGACATACAATTCAGCCACATTTAGTACAATTACAATGTTGTGCAACCACCACCTCTATCTAGTTCCTAAACATTGGCATCACCCCAAAAGGAAACCCCACATCTATTAATCAGTCAGGCCCCATTCCTGTTCTCCCCAGACCCTGGAATCACCAGTTTGCTTTCTGCCTCTGTGGATTTACCTATTCTGAATATTTTATATAGATGGAATTATACAATATGTGACCTTTTGTGTCTGGCTTCTCTCACTTAACATGTTTTCAAGGTTCATCCACATTGTAGCAGGTGTCAATATTTCATTCCTTTTTATGGCTGAATAATATTCCACTGTATGGCTATACCATATTTGTTTGTCCATTAATCACTTGGTGAACACTTGGGTTGTTTCTACTGTTTGTCTACTGTGAAGTGCGGCTATGAATGGAATGTACATCAAAGGTTACTTATGTCTAATCTCCCAGCCACTGGACCATTCTGAACACTGGTCAAATATACTCAATATGAATCACATGAGGGTACCTCATTAAAGAAGCTGTTTCAATTTTAGTCAGCAATAATTGTTAGGCAGCTCTCTATATCTAGCCAGAAATTTGTGTTTCTAGTTTTATTAAAATCACTTTAAAATATATGTGTTTATAAATCACTCAAGAGAGAAACTGAAAAAACACCTTTAGGGTGATGCTTAGGAGGAACTGAAAAACCATGCTTAGCTGTACATGATCATGTCTTAAAAAAACAGAATCCATTTATCTAGTATTTTTTAATTAGGTAAAAGATAGTTTAGCTCCTTTTCACTTCAATGAGAAATCCTTCATTTATGCTGCTCTGTGAACCTTGATTTTATTCTCACTTGGTAATTCCTGGAACTTTCTCCTCCTCAGAGAAGTCCCTACAGTCACATAAGCAAGAATTTTTGAAAGCTAACTTTTTGCTTAGAGCTTAGAACTCTGAAGCATTTCCTTGAGGATTCAAATTTTGCTTGCGTGGAAAAGAGGAGAGCAGGAGGAAGGGACCAACTCTCATCCTATCGCAGAAAGGCCACTATTTAGTCCTCCTTTCCTCGAAAAATAAATGCAAATCCCAAAACTAGCAAATTCTTTTTGGTACTTTGACCTTGAATGCATCACATCTTGTCAGTCACTCATTAACATTATTTGTCATCATAGAACTTTGTGTAATAACACTTATGTCTGAGCCGTTCCCCGAATAAGGGTTTTAGATGGACATAGACGTGCAATAAATCCAAGTTCTATTCTCAGGTGAAGTTACATTTTCTTGGTTATAGATAAGCAGCAATTGAAGTGAGAAACTGTCTCTTCTTTTCCCCTTGTGATTTTGTGCCCATGGAGGCGTCTCTTTGTCTCTTTACCACCTCTGTGCTATGGACAGCGTCATTAGCTCAGCTCACCAGGGACAAATCATTTTATACATGGAACAGAGATGCTTTTATACTGCTAGAGGAGTTTTCTGGGATTTCTAACACTTCCAGTTTTACATAAAGGTGAATACCTACCCTGTGTAGGAACATTAATAGCAGCGAATTCAAAACAACCATTGTTAGAAGCACATTTTTTAGAGAATACTTGTATCTTCTTTTGCTGGACTTCATTACAAAGGTCTCCTGCTTTATCACCATTACTTGTGTAAGCTGTTGTGTGTTTGTGCTCTGGCCAGAGGTAAAAGATGAGCTCCAGGTTGTATGCAAACATCCAATGGGTGATACCAAAATTATATTCAAGATGGTGTCTTGGGAAGTGGTATTTGCTATTATGGGCTGTTCGTGTCTCCCCAAAACGCATAGGTTGAAACCCTCCCCTCCCTCCTCATGTGATGGCCTTAGGAGGTGGGGCGTTTGAGAGGTAATTAGGATTAGATGAGGTCCTGAGGGTAGAGCCCTCATGAATGGGATTAGTGCCCTTATAGGAATCACTAGAGAGCTGGCCTCCTCTTTCTGCTCTCTGTCATGTGAGGATACAAGGAAAGGTTGGCAGTCTGCAACCTGGAAGAGGGCCATCGCTGGGACCTGACAGGGCTGGCTCCCTGATCTCAGACTGTCAGCCTCGGGAACTGTGAGAAATAAACTTCTATTGTTTATAAGCCACCCGGTCTACAGTACTTCTGTTACAGCAGTCTGAATGGACCAAGACCTTTGCTTTTCACTTAAGAGTCTGTTACCTTGTGACCACTGTTGCTAAAATGAAAAGAATGTTCTTAATAAGTCATTCAGTGCCTTTGAAGGGCAGTGTTACTTACCTATTTCTTCTCAGATTTGAAATTGTCTCACATCTTCTTTGGTGAACATAAATGAAGTCAATGTTCTGTGGCCTGCATGTAGACATGGTACACACCTCCTGTGGTACACGTGAGAGAAAGGTCTTATACATGATGCAGGTTCTAGAAAGGGATGAGTCACTGTGGGTGAGTCTCTCCCACCCTCACACTTACAGATGCGAAGTGAGGTGAATGACTTGCCCGGGGTCCCAGGTATTCCCAATGGTAGTATTGGCAGAAGCACAATATTTACAGACCCCAAAGTAGTGTTTCTTCACACACTGTCTTTGGTGTGAAGCTGTAAAGAATTGCATAGGGGATGGCAGGGGTGGACAACATCAATCTTGATGTGATTGTCCGCTTACAGGACAGTTGACTCTACCAAGAAATAAAAAAAAGAGTGGGACTCGTTTTACTATTAAAAATACTGTGAACTACAATTCTTAAATAGTCTAATTTTTTCTCATAATCATGTTCCTTTTATAAAATAAGTGATGATAACAATTTGACAAAAATATATTCTGTACTTCATTTAAGCTTTACTCCATTAACTAATACATAAAAACAAGAGGAGTGGAATAAACCATCAGGGTTGAAAACTGTAGGAGAAAGGGACTTGGTTGGAAGCTTGTACATTAAATGAAAATATTTGTGCTAGAAGAGTTCGATTTTTGTATGCGGGGGTGATAGGCAATTAATTTCTTGGCTGTGCTAACTCATGTTTTTGAATTCAAAACTAAACATCTGGCATTTGAAAGAATTCTTAAAAATGCAACTTATAGATAAGCTTACTTAGAATACAGTAAAGTGAAGGCGTTGGGGAAGTTGAATCATGAAAAATCTTTGCTTGTGAACCACCATGACTTCTTTCCCTGCCCTCAGCTCTCTCCCCATCCCGAATGCCGTTCTTTAGGGGGCTTTCTCTCAAGCAATCTTAATGAGGAGTTACTATGTGCCTTGTATTATACTAGGTGATTTTCACAGATTATTACATTGAATTCTTGAAACAACCCTGTGAGGGAAAGTTAACTGGACCTGCTGCAAGCCATTTCTTGATGTGGAACCCACTCTGAACTGACAACTCAAATCTGGTATATTTGCCCCCAAATCCAAAAAAGACTCACCAAATGTTGTGCCTCTTTCTTTGTGGTAGATAATAGAAAGTATAGAAAATCTTTTCACTTTATCTAAGCAATATCTTGACATTTCCTAGACGCTGGACTTTTAGAAACTTCACCAATGTGGCAGACCTTGAAACTTCTTGGGTTTAGTTTCCATCCTCTTGACATGCATGGGTCTTACTAAGGCATCTAGGGTTCTTAATTCCTGATCACCAGATGCACTTAGTATAACATTGTCAGTATAATGAATGAGCCAGCCTAATGTTCTATGGCATATAAAGACTATAAAGGGATTTGATGACAGAGAGCCTGAGGCAAAGTGGTGAAGATACGCTTTTGTCTCTGTGAAGCTAACTGCTTCTGATCGTCTTTGTTAGATTTTTAAAAAATGGGTTAAATCAATAGCTCTATTCTAGCTGCTGGGGACTGGAGTAATTTTTCCTCACCTGGAACTGCAGATTAAGTTTGTGATAATGCTCAGTCATTGGTCACACTCACTCCAAGACCTATCAAGCTTGTGCACTAACCCAACAGGCTATTTAAATGGACATGTGGTATGAATCAACTTCCCCTGCATTTTGAAAATCTTTTGTTATGGAGTTAAGATTTTCAGTTCACCCAGGCATGTGGTATCACTTTTGGATTGCTGTATTTTGAGGAGGGTGGAGAGAGAAGGAGTGAGAGGAAGGGAAGCTGAAAGCAGAGAGAGTAGCTGTGTGGAGAGGACCACATGACAGAAGCTGTGACCTTCGGTGGAGATGGAACTAACTCCCAGCATCCAGCAGCGAGGGACTTGGGAGAATACATAAATGCCCCGAACTCATGCTTCTCCATCCTCCCAAATGTGGGAGTGCCTCCTATGGGCCAGGCCCACCAGGAGCTAGAGGGGGTGGCAGCTATGGGGGGATGCCATAGAGATCAGCCTCTGGGGAACAAGCAGAATAAATAAGGATGGAGTGCTTGATGGGTGGGGAGATTGATTAATGAAAATAGCCAGAATACAGGCGTTTCACGATTTAAGTACATTGCTGCTAATAGAGAGAGGGAAATGAACAAAAATTATAAAGTTCACAGCATCTTACAAGTTTTTTTTAACTACAGATCTTGGCCTCCAATTTACTGCCTCTATTCTCACACATCACTGGGAGCTCAGTTGGGTTTCTATCCCGTTTTGAATTTCTGTAGTTGGGGCCACCCCTTCCATCCTTCTAACTCTTTGTTTAGAGCTGAATCCCTTCCTACAAAATAGCTTCTTTTTGCAGCATCCAGGTCTAAAGATGCAAAAATAAACAAATAAAATAATGCTCTAATTTCTAATATCTTATTGTGTGGGTAAACACCATTCGACTGAAACCCTTCTCCATTAAAAACTGCTCTTATCTGTGTCTTTTCTCTTAAGTATTGACAAGAGATTATTTCTGTTCTCTCCGTTCGTGGGATGAGTATATTTGGGGATGCCACTTGGAAGTACCTTATGCCCATCCCAGCCATTTCTTAAACTATATTCGTTTGTTATTGTTTTCTGTGTCATGTAATCAAATATTTACCCTCCTTGCAGCAGCAACAGCTGTTCTTAAAACCATTTGTTTGCTTCTACACTAGAGTACTTCTGACTAATTTTTGTTTTTATGTCCAAAGATGTGTGTTTTACATTTACGTGTTGGAGGGAGCTGGTGCCAACCAAGTGGCTGTGGAATGGAGGTGTCATTCCTGTTCTGTCTGTTCTATCTTATGTTTCTGGGTGGGTTTTTTTCTTTGGTGAGGATGATTGGCCCTGAGGTAACACCTGTTGCCAATCTTCCTCTTTTTGCTTGAAGAAGAGTGTCCCTGAGCTGACGTCTGTATTCATCTTCCTCTATTTCTTTGTATGTGGGTCACCACCACAGCATGGCTTGATGAGGACTGTGGGTCTGCACCTGGGATCCAAACCTGCAAACCTTGGCCATCGAAGTTGAGTGCACCAAACTTAACCACTATGCTACCAGGCCAGCTCCTGGGTGGGGTTTTGAGCTAATAGATTTTGAAATACCAAAATCATATATCTGAAGTCTAATGTACAATTATTTCTGAATCAGAAATAAGCTGTAAATAATAAATTGATTTGAGATTACAAATATTTTAAGACATATAAAGAAGTATTTCTTTACTTTTTCACTTCAAAGAAAGCCCCTCACCAATCAAATGTTGTTTCCCACACATCAAATTCTGAATAGTGCAGGGGAATTGACATTCCAGAAGAAAGATAGTCCTAAGATTGGCAAGACTCATTCTTTTCTGAATTTGTATATGATAATTTAAGAGTAACAACTAAACGAAAATTTAAAGGAAACATTTTAAAACTTAAAAACATTTATTTCTTCCTTCGTTGGTTCAGGGACTTTGGACTACAAAAAACGAATGAAATCACCCATGATAAAACATCTGGTTGAGTTTTGCTAGTTCTTGATATTTTAAGCATCCCAGCATTCCTTATTTGAATGAATAATATTTAAGTGGGATAATTGTTACTGTTCTTATGCTGATCTTTAAAAAAAGACCATTGCATTGTTCTGTGCCTGGTAATGTGGGAAATTGTTGCTCGTCATTCAGTTGACTTGCTTAAGCATTTTTGGTGAACATTGCTTACCCTAACAGAAATGGTGTGGTTTGCAGAGTGGATTTTCCAGCTCTCAGTGACTCAAACTCTACTCACCCATACTTGGGGTGAAAGTGTGTGTTGGAACACAGAACTCTTGTCCAGTAAGTGCACCCCTTAAAGAAAGGAATTTGGGCAAGATCTGGCAGAATTGTAAATAAAACAGAGTTTAGTTACGCCGGAACGGGCTCCTGCAGGAATTAAAGGCTTGCGCATCCCCTCAGGGAAAACTGCAACGTTGAAGACAAAGAAAATTTGGGGCTGTTTTTAATGAAGAAGAATATTCTTGTTTGGTTTTATTATGGAAGGATTTTGGTTTACAAAATGTGGAACAGATGGAAAAACTCAAATACCATCAGTAGCTGTTTTTACATATCTATTTCATTTGAAAAATAAATATGAAGATGAAGATAATTTCCAAATTACTGTTAATTTATGTGTTTTAGTGAAGAGCAACTCCATTTAAAAAACTTTTTATTTTGGCAAATTTTAATTATATAAAAAAGGAGAGAACAGTATAATGAACTCCCATTACTCATCATCAAGCTTTCACAATCTTGAGCACAGAATTAAATTTTTTCTATACAGTTTCAGAAAATTTGAGAGATAATGAGGTCTCCAATATATCAGCCCAATATGATGACAGTGCTTTACAGATGTGGCTGTTGAGGACTAAGGAAGTTAAATGAGTTGACCAAAGTCACCCAGTGGCAGAGGCAAAACTAGAACCTCTGTTTTCCAATGGACAGTTTAGCAGCATAAAGTAGGCAAACTTTATTGTTTTGAGTCCTGATTTCTTAAACTGAAAAGGAATAAGAATCATAACTCACCGTGTTGCTTTGAGTGAAAGCCATATAGAGAGCCCAGGACTGTTCCCAGAAAGTAGTAGGTCACCACAGATGCTGGATCCTCTCTCTTCCTGCTCAGACTCTGGTATCCTTGGCCACACATGGTAGGAACTATTCTGTTCAGCCTTTCAGGGCACCACGAGATTGAAACTCCAGCTGTGGTAAAAAGTCTCTATCAAAAGTGACAGAGCTTAGGGAAATGATTGAGAAGCATGGGTGCTTAAGCCCACAAAAGGAGGTGGAAACTTTAACCGTTGGAACCACCAACTCTCAAAGAGAGGCAATCTGGAGTGGACAGTGTGCAACCAAATCCTGAAATCCAGCAGCTCTGTGAGCTAGATATCCCCAACAGGCTGATGCTCAGGACTGGAGCACTGTTCTGGTTTGTCTGGGAGCCAGATGCTCTTGTGGCAGACTTACAGGTAGAGAAGGGTTGATGAGGTAAGTGACAAATTCTGAAGGGGAGGGAATACACATCCAGAGAGGGGAGAGAAGAGATAGGCAGATGCTAAGGTCAAGATCAGAGATCAATTTTGGTTTTTCTCCCATGTGTTTTTTAAAAATTCTGACTAAATGAATTTTGGACTTTGATTATTCCCTCTTTGTTTGTGCATGAATTATTTAAGCAGATGTCAGGTAGTGGCATAACTTATTAGTAACTTGGAAACATGTGGAAGCCAACACTTGTGCTTGTGTGGACTCTTTGCTGAGATTTTTATTTCAGGGCAGGGACTAGAGTTCCTATAAATGGGGTTTGCTTTTATTCAATATATTTTATTTTACTTTTTATTCAGTCCACTTTTCATTCAATCTGCTTTTATTCCTTTGAAGATAAAATGAGACAATAAGTAAAGTTTTATGTTTCTGTTATAGAAATCTCCCTGTCTTTTCTAATATGATTTTTCAATTTTTTTCTATGAAAGTGCTTATAGGAAATAATCTCTTTGGCCTGATTTATGACTTCAAATTGTCGGATCTTATGAAAATTGGATCATTTTGGACATTTTCTAATTCCACAATGAAAACCATAATTTTTTTTATAGCATCACCCAATAAAGCAAAATAACAAAATCTGGCCAAGTATTTTGCTAATTTCTTCCTATTTTAAAACATGTGTGTTTTATCAAATCTCAGATCTATTATAGTCCCTGGACATTCGTAAAGAATGATGAATTTAGGCTACTATTTAGTGAGTTGGTACAAAACATCTTACTATTAATATTGTTTGCTGTTTTAGAAGTCCAACCAGCATACAAGCAACATCTCATTCAAAACTGAGTCTTTCGCAGTTTAGGGATAATTCAAATCAGACAACAGGATTTTTATGAGAATCAAAGTATCTAAAGGGAGACTTGAACACTTACCAAAGGAAAGAAGATTGTCTTTTTTTCTTTCCATAGTCCAACAGTTCAAAATATGTTTGAAGCAATCAGCAATCATTAGTGTATTTTTCTGATTAACCCACTCTAATTGGAGAGTAAGCTTAGGGAACGGTTCACCAGATGTTAAATTTGATTGGAGAATAGCACCCCATGGATTAGGGATGTGGATTCCATCAGTGTATGTTGCTTGGTGGAGTCTCATGGGGAAGCCGTGGGGAAACGCAAGTGGTTGGGATAGAAAAATGAGGGTCAAGGATGGAAGTACACGTGTGGTGCACAGACAGACTTCGCTTAATGCACGTTTGTACCTTTGGCTCCTCTCTTTAGGGTAGCAACATTTCCATGATTTCCTTTATTCCTGAATTTGCTATTCAACAACTCTCATAATCAAGACATTTATTCTAATGCCTTGCCTGAACCAATTCTTCTGTAAGTTTAAATAGTTTGCCATTTTTCCTAACCTAGGGGAACTGATAAGCTACACATTGTCACACTTAAAAACTTGGCTTTGTATTCTTTTGATCAAATACACACACTTTTCTTACTTAACTTCATACCAAGACCAAATTAAAAATAAACAAAGATTTCTTTTGGCTACCGAACCATTTCCTAATAAGTATTGGTGTTTAGGACAGAAGGTAAATTACATCACTATTTCTGTTTATTTTACTGCTCTGTTTCCAGTGCAGGATGCTTATTCATTCAGGTACAGAATGCCAAAAAGGAAGGGTGGTTCCATCTGTGAAAAATTGATAATCTGAGCTTTGCTTGGACTAAGGACTGATGATTGAATGGAGATAAATGCATCTGAATATTCATAAACAATGTATATTACAGATTTTAACAGTTAGTTTGATTTCACTCTGACTTAACCCTTTCCAGGTGATCAAGTAAACACTTGATGTGTCATAGCATAAAAAAAAAAAGGAACTCAAAGCGCCATTTAAAAAAATATCATGAAGTATGCTGCTTCCATGTCTTCCCTACCTTCACTTTTTCCAGGTCACAAATATTTATCAGTCATTTCTACATTCGTCACTTTAGCACTGATGAATTCGATGTCATTCATTGAGAATTGGTACACTCAAGTACTCTAACTTTAGCTTGCCTATCACCTAAAAATATCTTTATTACTTAAAACCTCAGCTCTTCAAATATGCAGAACAAAACCACTGCGTTTTTACATTAATGCATTTCTAAAAGTGTCGTATTCTTAGAAAGCAGCTAAGAGACTTGGAAAGCATATCATTATTACCTATGTCTGTCCCTATCTAACCTACTTCCTCTATGTGTATTTGTGAAAATATGTATGAAAAATGTGTATACATGTTAAAGATGTTGTAAATATTCTAAATATATTGTCAAGAAAATATGAAATTATTTTATGATCTCAAAACAAAATGTATTAAATGTTGAAATGCATTTAACATAAATGTGAATTCAGTGAAATCAGAGGTTAAAAGGACTTAGTGTAGCAGAGTGAATTTTGGTCCTTCTTTGTCTAATAAGTAAAGTGTACTGTTTCTGTGGAAACTGCATTTGGAGAAAGCAATAACTGTTATTTTAAGTATGTAAATATCCATGGTATTATAAAGTCAGTAGAATGATTTATTCTTTAGCAATAGAAACACTTTAACATTCAAAATATATTGTACATTCTAAGGACAGCACGTATTTTATAATTTAAAACTATATTTCAAGGAGTTTATTTTGTTATTAAAATGAATGGTCAACTCAGTGCTCCTCCAGATATCTACTATATACTATTAATTTTAAGAAAAACCTTTGAACAATTATGTAGTATGTTGTGAAATAAAAGAGTAACTTAGCTAAAATTGACTGGGTGGTAATACCATAAAAGAAACAAAACAAAGCAAAGCTACAGTACCACAAAAAATAGATGTTTTTTTGTTGGAATAATTTTTATGGTAATTGTTAACAGATTAAATATGGCATATATATTTTTATGTAGTTAAATTGGGTAACATTTGGTCTTTCGTCTAGCCGATATTGCTTATGCTCTGCTAAATTTATAGGACCTATTACATTCATGATGTACTGCAGAAATGCTTGCTCAATTTTAGCATCTTCTAATGGCACTTGATGGAAAATACAGTAACTGCCTTCTTCAAAGTCAATGCAACTGCATCTTTGCAGCCCTGCCTGGAACTTTTTATAGATCAGATTGCTCTTTTCGGTAGTGTGATCATTATGTTTTCACTCATGGATTAGCTATGGCTCCACACCCCACTAGAGGAGGTGGGCTCCGGAGGGCAATGGGCAGCAGTGGTGATCTTTTTTCCGGACGGTGATGCTTACTCCTGAAGGCGTGGACAGATTTTAAAATGTTAAGAGGTATAAGGTTGGCTGGCTGACAAAACAAGGAGAGGTTCGTCCACCAAAAGTTGAAGGAGACTTCCCTCCTTAGGTCTTCCAGCAGCTTTGAGCTTTTAAGAAGACTTTCTATTGCCTTGGTTCAATGCCTTTAAGGTCTCTGAACGATGTGTCAGGCATCCCTTTCATTCTCCTTGTCTCCTTTCTACTTTCTCTATTCCTTCTTCTCCTTTATTAATAATGGGTGGGGAGGTGCTGTGCCAGATTCTGTGAAGTATTGTCCCACTCGGAATAAAACTGATGTCAAGGAGTGGGATCAGCAGAGTTTTCTGGTTAAAAGGCTTTAAGCAAACCTTTACATTGAGGCAAGAGGCCCACCATGAAGGCTGATCGGTCACATAGGGCAGGAATCCTTTGACCTAAAACATTATCATCCATCCTTGCTGAAGTGATTCTTAATGAACCACGTGAGAGAGCAAAGGCGTTATACCAAATTAAACGACAAAACAAAACAAAAACAAAAAGTGTGTGTGTGTGTGTGTGTATGACTTTGGACCATTCGAAGTTTAAAAGCAGGGCAGTAACACGTCCAAAACTATGCTTTAAAGAAATGAAGGTGGCATAAGCATCAGTAATGAATTTAGGAGATGTAATGACCTCTCTAAGGCAACAGGGTACTGAATCTAAAAAATAAAGGTAAATTCAGCTTAACGTTTGTAATTATTTCTTTAGATTTTTACTCAAAAAAGCGGAGTTGACACAAAATAGTCTTGAGAAACATAAGTAGTGAAATAACAAGTAAAAGTAAATGTTTTTAAGCACGGAATTAAAAAAAATCAGATCACAGACAGAGTTAATGTTTGTGTGTTTTATAAAATAAAAATATATAGAAAACATTCATTTTGAAGTTCTTGAGAAAATTCTACTTCATAATTTACGGCAAAGGTGTTTACTAGTTTTTGTAATGTAAAAGTAAATGTTTACCAAAAAATGTTTTCTATGTGGGCTGGTGAAATTGCTGTGAGGTATTCATTCCTAAAAATATACTTGTGTTTGCATTTTCATGGTCCATAAAGCACTAATGTGAGACAGGTTTTTCACGGTCCTTGTACATTTGACCCAGCTGTCGCGGGGCTAATGCAATAACCATGTATCTGTATATGATCAGTGATATAATCATTTGATGTATATATCAATGTTTAGTAACTTATCCTCTGAAACTGGTGAGATTATAAATTGATTTTCCAGGATCTTAATATAGTGACTGGAACATTGGATTAACTGGTAGAGAAATTAGACCTGGTTAGCCACTCTGGATCTCAGTTTCATTTTCTCAAAAAAATGGTATTTACTCTGTCTGCTTTAGAAGGTGGAAGGAAGGATCAAAGGCAAAAAAAAGATCCTCTTCCAATGTGTCATTAATATTTATTTATATTTCATTGCTATTTTACATTAATAAAATATAAATTAATTTTAATTAATGTTCTTTCTCAGTGTTGTAAATTGTACCAAGAATGTGCATATTAAAGTGTGAGTGTATATGTATATGTTTAAAAAAGAAACTTTAGTGGAACAAGAGGGAATATTTTGGTATCTCATTTTTAGTTATTGTTTCAGCAGATGTATTAGATTTTAAAATAATAATATGAAACTCAAGCCAGGACTGAACTGCTGAAGTATTTCATAAACTGTCCTATTACAACCAAATTCAGAGGTCAAGTGTCATTTAGTTATAGAAAACAAGCTCCATTTTTAGAAAGAGAAACAATTGATCTTTCTTTCAAATGACTAATGACAAATACATGTTATTTTTCCTCAGATGTTTGGTAGAGTTCATTCCCCACTTTATGTGTCATGGCTTAAATTCTGTACGTTCTGACACATTTGAGTCTGAATCTTCACTCCCTCACAAAGTTTTATTGTCTATTGTTTGCTTGTTCATCTGCCTCACACATTCCATTTCTCCCCTGTGCTTGAGCTCACTCACTGGTTCTTCATACTCATCATGTAGTAAAAAAGTCAGTTTCCAATTTGACCTGATATACTATATCCTTAACACACTGTAGACTCATTGAAAGAAAATCTATCATTTTTGCCCATGACAGGCACTCTTTCCCAAGATGGCTTACAAATACATTTACTTCAAGAAGAAAAAGTCATGAAAAAATAGCCCACCTTTGGGAAGAAATAAAGTCCAGGTTGTTCATTGGTGCTGAAGACCATTCTCTGTGGGTCTCTTGCATTTTTCGCATGTCTTGTGAGTCTTAGAAGACAGAGATAGTGTCTCTCTCTTGAGTAAAAGGGAGATGTGTTTACTGCTCATTATAAAAGATTCAGGTTCTCTGAACTAAAGGTTTCGCTCCTACAATGCAAGCCACTGCATATGCAGTTGTTGCCTGCGCCTACACTCATTACCTTGTGGGAACTGGGGCTCGAGGAAGCTGCACAAATATGTTACTATGCTGCCTACTTGCGTGCTACAGACTGGATGTTTGCGTCCCTCTAAAATTCATGTGTTGAAATCTAATCATCAGTGCGATGACATTTGGAGGTGGGACCTTTGGGAGGTGATCAGGTCATGAGAGAGGAGCCCTCACGAATGGGATTAGTGCCCTTGTAAAGAGACCCCAGAGAGCTCCCTTGATCCTCCTGCCATGTGAGGATACAGAGAGAAGACAGCCATGAAACAGGAAGCGAGTCCTCACCAGTCAGTAAATCTGCCTTGATCTTGACCTTCCCAAAATCCAGAACTGTAAGAAACAAATTGATGTCATTTATAAGCCTCTCAGCCTGTGGTATTTGTCATATAGCAGCCTGAATGGACTAAGATGCTGCCATGAGCAGTAAAGTCCTTTTTTCTCCCCTCAAACTGTAGCAAGCTAACTTGTCAACTTGCACGTAAGATAAAGTCTCATGGCTTTCAGAGTTTT
Organism: Equus quagga; assembly: GCF_021613505.1. Taxonomy (NCBI): domain Eukaryota; kingdom Metazoa; phylum Chordata; class Mammalia; order Perissodactyla; family Equidae; genus Equus; species Equus quagga. The sequence continues at coordinate 8,531,956 of NC_060269.1, forward strand.
TGACAGTTTGGATGGTGAAGATGGGGTGCTTATAGAGATGTGGCTTTCTGGAAGAAGGATGAGGGCCACGTGGGCCGATTAATGAGATTTGAGAGAAATCCATAGGAATCTCTAGCAAATGTCTTGGCCAAGTGGTGTGGCATGATCCTCTACTTTATTGGTTGATTATAAGGAGGAATTCGGGAAGTTCATTGCAGACCAAATCGTGTCTTTGTGCTTGTTAACTCTCCTCTGAGTGGGAAGACTTCCACATCAATCTGGTGGACAGTCTCAGTTCTGCCCTACTGTAACAACCAGTTCAAAGCTTCTTCATGGGTAGGCAGAAGGTTCTGCCCCTGTGATGCTTAATTTTATGTGTCAACTTAGCTAGGCCGTGGTGCCCAGTTGTCTGATCAGCTACCAGTCCAGATGTTGCTGCAAAGGTATTTTTTAGATGTGATTAACATTTAAATCAGTAAATTTTGAGTAAAGCAGATTGCCCTCTATAATGTGGGTGGGCCTCATCCAATCAGTTGAAGGCCTTAAGAGAAAAGACTGAGGTCCCCCAGGGAACAAGGAATTCTGCCTACAGATGCCTTTGAACTCAAGACTACAACATCATCTCTTCCCTGGGTCTCTAGCCTGCCGACCTGCCCTGCAGATTTCAGATTTGCTATCCCCACAATCCCATGAGCCAATTCCTTAAAATAAGTCTCTCTCTGAAACAGAGAGAAGTGATATACGTGTATATATACACACACACACCCACACTTGTTGGTTCTAGTTCTCAGGAGAACCCTGACAAATACAGACGCTTTCAGAGAAGTTATCTGACGTGTACCTACACTGAGTGCAACAGGAGGGAAATTCATGACCTCTCTTGTCAAAAACCTGGCAAATCATTATAACTTTCATTGGTTCACCTGGGAGATGAGGAGCAGGCATGCAATGCTTGTCAAGGAAGAATGGCAAGAGCTGGGCTGTGTTGTGACACCGTGTATCCTGCCAAATTTAGATCTATTCAGAGCCAGTAGCATAAGTTCTCAGAATTTTTTTGCAATAGGTTGTGGCTGTTATAAGGGAGTTTTAGTGTTCTTGGTAAGATTTCTATGAGCTAGGTCAACTCCCACGGGAAATCATAAATGAGGTGTCGAGTAGTAATTGGGCTCTTACTTCCTTGAATTGGGCTTATAAAGCTGATGAAAGTGAACCACTGGGAAGTGAGTACCTGATCCAAAAGAATCTAGGTAGATTCTTGTGGTCAGATCTGCAGCCCTACAAACTTCCCTTATCCCTTATGTTAAAATGAATGAAAACTCGAGAGATGTTATCACGACAATGTGGCAGCAAAAGCCCTGGTTTGGATGGAGTCCTTGACAAGAGTTGACACCGTTTGAGTCAAGCCCAAGTCAGCCACAGGGCACAAACCAGTGGCCCCAGCCAGAAAGCAAAGTGGCTGTGGCTGCTTAGGCAAGGGTCCTCAAATCTAAATACCTGGTACCAGTAACGACGACCTTGCTTCCTGATACAGGGCTTTGAGTGGAATGCAAACACTAGAAGCCTGTTTGATGGATCTGTGAGCAGCCGCTGCCCTGCGTGAGAGTGAATACAAATATGCCTTGCTTGCTTGTGCGGAGCCACTTTCTCCCTCCACGTCTCCCATCCCCTGGCCTTCTCCTTTACCTGATCTCAGCTACTTAGGGAGAACGATGATCCAAGGTCTCCCTGTCCCTAAAGGGTTTCAGAGGCAATATGCAGCTGTCTGAGTCTGCTGGGGAGCTTCACAAACAGGAGGAACTCCAACTTTTATAGATTTGTGGAGACAGACAATCAAACCTCCATCCTATCCTGTCCCACGTCAGCAGGGGCATCCAAATCCAGCTGATGGGGTCTGGGCAAGTTCCACAGTAGTGATAGGAAGGTAACGTGACTTTGTGGGTCTTGTTCTATGGGGCCAAGTCAGTGTTCTGTTGCTGTAGATTCCTATCTGAATGTATGGCAGTGATTAATGTGCTATGTGCTCATAGATCCCTGTTCCCCAGGTGCCAGAGAGGAGGGCCCCAGGCAGTGAGAGCTGCTCATAGAGAAACGTTAATACCTTTGGGCCCCCACGAGCAAGTGATCCCTTTCGGCTACTAGCGTCTGTGACTGATTATTGTGCTGATTTTGCCTCTAGCAATGGGAAACAGCCTTCATCCAGAGGCATCCCTTGGGGTTTTGTATTTTTCACCTCCAAGACATGGCTACCAGGTCACCATCTCTCAAAAAGCAGCTATTAGCTTGCTACTGTGGTCTTATAGAAATTGAATGCCGGATCCAGGGAGGCCTCATGACTCTCTGGTCTGATGTCTCACTTTGGCAGGCATAAACTAGCCTCTGACTGACAGGGTGGGAAGGGACCAATACACCTCTCTTGTCAAGTGGAAATGCAATGGCCAAGACCGCAGCTGGCCTGGCTCCAGGGACATCTCAGCTTTATATTAAAAAGTGACAACTATCCCTTTAGGAGAAAGCTTACGCCTACTCAGACTCTTGAAGCAAAGTCACTGGCTCAATGGGGCCCTCAATTCACAGTTTCCTCTAAACGCCTGAGCCTGGCTCACCAATGGTTAAGTTAAAGTGGTATAATTTAACTGACCTCTTCAAAAATTGGCTCAAAATGTATTCTGATTTTACCTCTTACCTCCTCCTGGTCCATGTATCTGTGAGGCAGTTTGGGTCCTGAATGTGGCTATTCCTAGAAAGGGTTATCTTCTCTTGCACACTTCCTAGGCACATTGGGTTGAATTGTGTCCCTTAAAAATTCACATCTATCTGGAACCTCAAAATGTGACCTTAGAAAAAAGAGTCTTTACAGATATAATTACAGATCTTGAGATGAAATAATTCTGAATTTAGAGTAGGCCCTACAGTCAATGACTGGTGTCTTTATAAGAGAAAGGAGAGGGATATTCGGACACAGAGAGACACACAGGGAAGACAGCCATGCGAAGGTGGCAGCAGAGAGTGGAGCTATGCTGCCACAAGCCAGGGAATGCCAGGAGCCAACAGAAGCTGGAAGAGGCAAGGAAGGATTTTCCCCTAGATCCTTCAGAGGGAGCATGGCCCTGCTGACATCTTAACTTCAGACTTTTAGCCTCCATAACCATGAGAGAATACATTTCTGCTGTTTTAAACCACTAGGTTTGTGATCATTCATACGGCAGCCTTAGCAAACTAACAGAGTGGAGAATGACCAGGATGAATGGAGGAGGGTTCTATAAACAATTTTGAAAATTTGGGATTCCAACCTGACCTTTCCTGGACGTGATGCTTCTTTCTTTCCCTTAATTGCAGCCCCAGGTTGACTTGATTGGTACGATTTCCAGGTATAGCTTGGCCGAAAGGGGGCTGGAGTATTCACACTTAATGCTGGGTGAGCCGTCTGCCTTCTTCTGTGGGACTGACACGGTCCTCGGTCATAAAAAGAATGATACTTGGTTGATTATTTCTGCTGGCTGTGTTCTTCTCCAGAGGCTCATCAGGGCCAAAGGAAGGGGCATAATGGGGTCACTGTGAGTTCTATAGGCATGCTCTTGTCCCTCGTGGCCTGACTCTTGTAGATGAAGGGTCTAGGCATGATTAGGGAACGACTGGAAAAAGGTAAAGTTATAGCTACTGGAATGGGATGCATCGATTTTGTGGCAGTGGAAGAACAATAACCTTGGCGCCTGGAAATGGAATTCCTCCATCCCTCGATGGTCCAGGAGAGGGCAGGACACTGATGATCTTCTCTCTTTTAGAATCAGTCCCAGAGCCTTTATCACAAAGGAGAAATGACCTAACGAGCCTCCCCCAAATGGTTGTAATAATGTTTAACTTACCACTGGGTCAGCTGTCCTCTGCCAGACAACTCTGACTACAATCTGATTCCTCTTAATCCAGTTCCCTTAATCTTACTAAGAAACTTATCGGAAATAGCAGAGAATGGTCCCAGTTCCCGAACCTTCCATGCAAAACACCTACGGGGGCCTCCAGATAGCTGTTCCAGCCCCAGTCCTGTAGCAGTTGCGCAGTCATTCTGTGGGGCACACAAATTCCACCCAGCTGGTGGTGAAGGGCAAAATCACAGATTGGACTGAGTGCTTTCACACAACACCTCCAAAAAAAAAAAAGGACTGGATTCAGTTGTTGGAACTAAATTGGGAACCCTAAGGCCCACATGCTGGTTATGAGGTCACATTAGAGGCACTGTCAACCTGTGCTCCCCAAACTGATGTAGGGCCCAAGAGTCGTAAACACTTTCTTTCCAGGGGCACCACGTGTGTCTCTGGGGCTGAACTTCTTGTGTGGAAGTCAGGTATTAATTTGCCTCCCTCTTGAAAGCACAGCTACTTATACCTTTGAGGTTGTGATCTGAGACCTTCCAGCATTTAAGGAAACACCATCAGTAGATCAGGTAGTCCTCAGATGACTGTGGGGTTCTCTCCAAAGTGAGAGTTCTGTCGCTTTCTCTGGGGAGCTTCCTGGAGGGTTAACTGACTCATTATTTTACACGTATCCTGTTGGCAGTTATCCCTGTGATGTGAGTCATCCAGTTAGAAAAAGAACTGAGATTCTACATGTAAGTGAGGTCAGACAGTATCTGTCTCATCTGACTTATGCCCTCAAAGTCCATCCATCTTGTTGCCAATGGCAGCATTTCCTTCTTTCTCATAAATGAGTAATATTCCATTTTATATCTCTCTCTCTATATATATATAGAGATATATATATACCATATGTATACCATATTTTCTTTATCCATTCATCTGTTGACAGACACATTGTTACACATCTTGGCTTTTGTGAATAACACTATAAGGAACAAGGGAGTGCAGCTATCTCTTCAAAATCATTCCCTTTGGATGTATATCCAGAAGTAGGGTTGCTGAATCATATGTTAGTTCTATTTTTAATTTTCTGAAGAACCTCCATACTATTTTCCATAGTGGCTGCACCAATTTGCATTCCCACCAACAGTGCACAAGCGTTCCTTTTCATCCACAACCTTGCCAACACTTGTTATTTCTTGTCTTCAGAAACAGAGTAGAATGGTGGTTTCCAGGGGCTGGAGGGGGTGGGAAACTGGGAGTTAGAGTCAAAAGGTACAAACTTCCAGTTACAAGATGAATAAGTTCTGGAGATCTAATGCACAGCATGGCGATCATAGTTAACAATAATATATTACATACTTGAAAGTTACTAAGAGAGTAAATCTTAAAAGTTCTCATTACAAGAAAGAAATACTAATTATTTGACATGCTGGACATGTTAGCTAAGGCTATGCTGGTAATCATTTTGCAATATTTAAGTATCAATTCAACAAGTTGTACACCTTACATTTACACAATGTTATATGTGAATTATATCTCAATTAAGCTGGGAAAAAAAGAAAAGAAAAAGTGCTAAGAAATCTGTGCCTGGCTTCAGCTGAAGCCTTGGAAGTCATTCAGGTTAGCCTCACCTCACTGGCCAGAATTGCTATAGATGATGGAATTACCCTTGTTGGCCTGTATTGGCTAGAATCACTAATACATCCTGCTGTAGCTGGATTAATGCCTCAGGACAAGTGGAAAGGTCAATACAGAAAGTTAAAGAGAAACCCACCTTATTTTCTGTTATGGGCTGAATTGTGGCCCCCCTTGTCCCACTCCATTCGTAGGTTGAACCCCTAAGCCCCAGTACCTTAGAATGTGACTGTATTTGGAGATGAGATATTTAGAGAAGTGACTAAGTTAAAATGAAGCCATTAAGGTGAGGCCCTTATCCAATATGAGTGGTCCTTATAAGAAGAGAGAGAGACACCAAGGATGTGCAGGCTCAGATGAAAGGCCATAAGGATACAGTGAGAAGGTGCCAACCAAGGAGAGAGACTTCAGAAGAAACAAAATCTGCCAACACCTTGATCTTGGACTTCTAGCCTCAAGAACTGTGAGGAAATCAATTTCTGTTTTGTAAGACATCCGGTCTGTTGTATTTTGTTTTGGCAGCCCTAGCTGACTCATACACTTTCTAAGATAGACTCCAAGAACTTATGGAATTTGCTAAGCTCTTTGGCCTTTACGACCCCAAGGGCTTGGTTAAGGCCCTTGATTGTTCTCCTCCTGTGATAGAGGCTCTAATTATATGTTATGTGGAACAAATTAATGGATTTGGTACCAGCCCCTCTGGGTCAGATTAATCGGAGTGGCCGATGCAATGGTGTACTCATGAAAAATTTCACCAGAAGTCAAGAGGATGTAGAAGTGAGGGGTGGATATTGTTGGGGGATGATATGGTTGTCTCACATTTCTGAACATCTTGTGAGCAGAGGCACTAACTACCCGTTGTTCTAGACTCTATAAGGATGTTTGTATAGCAATAGCTTGGAAGACAGAGATAGTGTCTTCCTCTGGAGCAGAGGGCAGGCTTGCTTCCTGCTCATGATAAAAGATTTGAGCTCCCTAAGCTCAGGGTGTCTCTCCCGAGTTGCAACCCACAGTGTGTGCAGGTGGTATTCAGCCTTCATATCACCCTCTGGAAACTGGGACTCAGGGACTGCTATGAAATCTGCTGTTGCTTGTGATGCTTACAGCGTCTTGAGTAATCAAGTCTTTGTCGCTGACCCCAAAGGCTCAAGTCTTCTGCCAATGTCCTTGAAATTCCAGCAGGCTGACTTGTTAGCTTACAAGCGGGATAAATTCTCAGACCCTTCACAATATTTGACAACTGGGAGAAAATTCTCTTTCTTATTGAAAAGAAAAACATAGGAAACAACTGAAGTCTATTTCAAATAATCTGTTGGTCAGTTGAAGGCCACATTTTCCTTAATATCTTGGAAAATTTGTTACAGACTCTTAATTCTCCTGTTTTCTGCACATTCACAGATCAGTTGCAAGGGCTGCCTTCCGGACTCCTGCACAGCCTGATCTGTTCTCTGAATGTGCTCCTTGTCTCGATTGTGGGGATGGTTTCATGGGAGTATACTCATGTCAAAACTCATAAAACTGTACACTTTACATATGTACAGTTTTTTATGTCAACTATACGTCAATAAAACTGTAAAAGAAAAAGAAACAAAAGCTGTTTTGCTGTTTGTGACTACCCCGTGGGACCACATCTCAAAACCCACTCACTCACTCCTAGATTTTCAATAAAGTTAAATATGTGTGGAAATGATCTTGTATGAACACATTTTTTCCTTTTTATATAATTGACAAAAGAATGGCATAAATATGACAGACGAGCGCAACAAAGAGTCAGAAGGTAAACCAGATTATGCAGAAGACCAGAGGTCACAGCTGGCTTTTTTGTAGTACTGTAAGTGTATTTTACTTCTACAGATGGTTATAAACCCCTAAATACATTGTTATTATTTTTCTTTAAAACTTTAATTATTTTTTAAATTCAATAAAAATAAATTTGTCCTTTATATTTTCCCACATTTTTACCATTTCTGCTGCTCTACAATCCTCAGCACCCAGACTTTCATCTATTATCATCTTTCTTCTGCCTGAAGGATTTTATGTGTGTGTGTGTGTATATATATATATATATATATATATATAAAAAATATAAAATAGTAAATATTATTAAATTATAAAATAATATATTGTATAGTATATTATTTATTATATATATTTATTATTATATTATATATTTATTATATATAGTATATTATTTATTATAAAATAAAGTGCAGGTCTATTAAGCTTCTGTATATCTAGAAAAGTCTTTTTTTCACCTTTTTTGGAAATAACTTTTACCAAGTATAGAATTTTGGTTGAAATTTTTTATCTTTCAACAGTTTAAAGATAGAGCTCTCCTGTGTTTTTCCCTTTCTTTGTTCTGACATGAAATCTTTGGTTATTCGTTCCTCTGTAAATGATATGTCTTTTATTCCTTCTGGCTGCTTTCTTTTTATATCTGTTTTTAAGCAATTTGATTTTGATGTAGTTTGGTATGGTTTTCTTCACATCTTGTGCTTGAAATTTATTGGGCTTCTTAAGATCTGTGGATTGTACTTTCATTTAATTTCAAAAATATTCAGCCATTACTGCTTAGTGTGTTTTGGTCCCTATTATCTCCACCCTTCCCCTTCCTTTGGGGACTTGAATTACATGTACATTAGGCTACTTAGAGTGGCCCCACAGATCACTGCTCTTTTCTTGTTGTTTCAGTCTTTTTTTCTCTCTGTGCTTCATTTGGAATAGTTTCTACTGCTTTGTCTTAAAGTTGAGTAATCATTTCTTCTGTAGTTTCTAATCTGTGTTTAATCCCATATTAATCCCATGTAACATATTTTTCTCTCAGATGATGTCTTTCTCTTCTCTACAAATTTGATTTGGATCTTTTTTAATCTCTCTGTTGTCTCTAGTTAACATGCTTCATCTTTACTCTTTTTCACTTGTAATCCACAAAAGTTATAATAACTCAGTTAATGTCCTAGTCTATGATCACTTATCTATCATGTCTGTTATTTTTGAGTGTGAATCTATTGACAGAATGTTTTTCTCTTCATTAAGGGTTGTAGTTTCCCAGTTTTCTGCATGGCTGGTGATTTTTGATTGGATGGCAGACACTGAGAATTTTCCCTTGGCTGTTCTGAGCTTTGATCTAGGATGGAGCGAAGTTAGGTGGAAACAGTTTGATCTTTTTGAGGCTTGCTTTCTTGCTCGTTTGTTTTATAAAGTGGGACCAAGAGCCACCTTTAGTCTAGAGATAATTTTGCTGTACCATTTAGGTGCTCTACCTGGTGCCCTATGAATTAGGAGGCTTTTCCCATCTGACTAGTGAGAATAGAAACCATTCCAGGCCCTGTGCGAGCTCTGGTGATTGTTGGTTTTGGTGGTTCTTTCCCCGGCTGCGTGTGGTTTGCTCATGAGCACGTGCTCTTCAGGGAGTCCATTGGCGCTTTCTCCTCTCCAGTGCTCTGCTTGCAAATGCTGGTGTGGCCTTTCTGGACTCCCGACTCTGTCTCTTCCTACCGGTGTCTTTGGGGACTGCTTGGACTCCTGTTCCCTGGGCTGCCACCTCAAAGTCCTCTACAGTCAATAACCAGGGTAATCATAAGGGCTGACTTCATTTGCTTCTTCTTTTTCATGGATCACTGTGCCGCACTCCCTGAAAAATCTTTGTTTCTTCTATTTTGTCCAGTTCTTTCACTGTTTTTGGTAGGAGAGTAAGTCTGGTCCCTGTTAATCTATCTTGGCCAGAAGAAGTAAAAAAACAATTTAAATCTTGTATTACGTCTTCTCTGTTCATCAAAAGCTGCCTTCTGGCTCCCTCGCCACTGAAGGTTCTTATCCTCCCACCTTCATGTGGCCAGTTTCTGCTCTTCTCTAATCTGCAAGGACCCTCTCCCTTTGTTTTCTAATAGTAGTTACTCCTTTTCTCTAAATCCTTTGTTCTGGCTGGTTCTGGTCTTCAGAATCCCAGCTCTACTCCCACCAACAGGTAGTTTCCAAATACAGTTCCTTTCCTAAGACTCATTGGGGCAACTGTAAGACAAAAGTTCTACTTCATAAATCAGTAAACAACCAACTTCTCTCCCTTCCTGTCTTCCTTTCTTCTTTGCATTTTTTGGTTTATTTTTTTTAAATTATTGTGTTTTTTAACATTTTAAAACATGAGACAATAGAAGATAGAGATGCATTTAAACAGATGGAGAAGCCCAAGAACGCAGGAACTGAGAAGGAATCACTTGTTCATCTTCCTATTTAAGTCTAAACACTTCGTGAATCCCACAGCCATCTTGTGTACGAAAGACTTTTTTCCCTACAGTTATCGCTTCTCTTTCTCAATCAGAGCAGACAAAAGCTCTCCCCTTCTTGTCATGTGCCTTTAGGTTACTGTCCCATTTTTTTGGTCCACTGTGCAGCAAGACTCTGTGAAAGACTTGTCCAAAGTTGCTCTCCCACTTCTCCTTCCTTTGCCTCTTGGACTCACTATAATCACTTGAAAGCAAAACAAAAGCAAAACCAACACACACACACCCCCACAACAAAACCACAAACAGACAAAAGCAGCTCTTCTCTCCCCCTCCGTTGTGGGCTGAATTTTGTCTCCCTCAAATCTGCATGTCCAAGTCCTCATCCCCGGGACCTCAGAACATGACCACATTTGGAGACAGGGCCTTAGTATAGGTAATTAAGTTAAATGAGGTCACTAGGGCGGGTGTTAATCCAGTATGACTGGTGTCTGTACAAGAAGAGGAGGTCACGACACAGACACACACAGAGGAAAGACCATGTGAGGACACAGTGAGAAAGTAGCCATCTACAAGCCAAGGAGAGAGACCCTCAGAAGAAACCAACCCTGCTGACACCCTGATCTAGGACTTACAGCCTGCAGAGCTGTGAGAAAATAAATTTCTGTTGTTAGAGCCACCCACTCGGGGGTACTTTGTTATGACAACCCTAGCAAACTAATGCATCCTCCTTCACACTGCTTAACTACACTTGCCTTCTGTAGACACACCAAGCATGTTTCTGCTCAGATCCCGTGCTATCCCCTTTCCCTGGAATGTTCTGCTTCCAGGTATCTATAGCTCCCTCCATAGCTTACTTTCCAGATACACATAGCCTAATCCTTTTACTCAGGGGCCTGCTCAAATGTCACCTTTCAGAGATGACTCCTCTGCCTCTCACACCACAAGCACTCCTTGTCTTCTCTCTTTTAGTTTTCTCTTACCACTTAGCACCACTAATATATTCTATATTTATTTGTTGTATTTTTTTTCAGTGTCCCCTCACTAGAGTGTAATTTCCTCTAGAGCAGGGGCTCTGTCTTGTTCATCCAGTACCTAGAAGAGTTCCTTGCACGTAGTTGGTACCCAATAACATTTAATGAGTGTTGAGTGAATGAATGTTCTAGAATGGTGTTTTGTCAAGGCGGCGTCCCACATAGCATTGATTTTATTTAGGGGAAAGTGTTATAAAAATTTTAAAAAATTCATTGTTCTCAAAAGCCAGTCTTTGCTTATTGACATGCATCACCTTATTTTTCCAGAAATATTAATGAAAACGAATCTGTGTGTAAGAATTATTTTAGGGGGACCAGCTCCCTAGCCAAGTGGTTAATCGTGCGTTCCGCTGTGGTGGCCCAGGGTTCGGATCCTGGGCGCGGACATGGCACCACTCGTCAGGCCACGTTGAGGCGGCGTCCCACATCCCACAACTAGAAGGACCTGCAACTAAGATATACAACTATGTACTGGGGGGGTTTGGGAAATAAAGCAGGGAAAAAAAAAAAAGGAAGATTGGCAACAGTTGTTAGCCTAGGTGCAAATCTTTAAAAAAAAAAAAAAAAAAAGAATCATTTAAAACTAGTTGTGGGGTTTTTTCACTAATATTACTATTCAAAATTTTTTCTAAAAATCTGAAAAGAATGATAATTTGTCAGGATTCTATTGTAAAGCATACAGAACAGAAAGCATAATCAATGAAATAACAGAAGGGGGAGTTTTCTGTTTTTTTAAAGATTGGCCCTGAGCTAACAACTGTTGCCAATCTTTTTTTTTCTTTTTTATTCTCCCCAAAGCTCCCCAGTACACAGTTGTATATTCTAGTTGTGAGTGTCTCTGGTTGTGCTATGTGGGACACCGCCTCAGTGTGGCCTGATGAGTGGTGCCATGTCCGTGCCCAGGACCCGAATCGGTGAAACTCTGGGCCACCAAAGCGGAGCGGGTGAACTTAACCACTCAGCCACGGGGCTGGCCCCAGAAGGGGGAATTTTTAAATGTAAAAAAGCATCTTAGAATTGACATCATAAAAGAGTTCAATAGGCCAAATGGACATTCTGATAACTTCCTTATGAAATCAGATGTGTGAAAGTGATTAAAACACGACGATTTGCGGCAAACCACAATACTCAAATAATTTCTTTAAACTTAAAGATTTTAGAGAAATGGTCAGGAACGTCCCTCAGAGATCAACTAAGTTTTCAACACTTGACTTTTGAGTATTGTGGTTTGCCGCAAATCGTCGTGTTTTAATCACTTTCACACATCTGATTTGTTCCCTTCCTTGTGACTCTCTCCGGGCTCTTCCTTTGCAATTGTCTGTTGTCCCACAGGAGCTCAGCAGCTCCCCAGGTCATCTTAATCATTAAGCAGTGCTTGTGATGATTTTTTTATTGCTTTATAAATGAAGGAACAGTGAAAGAGTAAGAAAAAATCCTTTGTAAAAAAAGCATTTCCTATTTTGCAATGGTCTAAATTCCATTGAATATTATTCAATTTGGTCATAAACCATTTGTTTCATATTGTACTATGTGATATTTTATTTATATAATCCTCTGGAGTGCACTTACTTTTCGTATTTTCTTCATTCCTTTAGAGAAATCCTCCCAGTTTTAATTTTTCTTCTGTTTCCAGGCCTCTCCGTATATTTGCACATTTCATTAGTAGTTAATTTCAAAATGCAATTAGACAGAATTCCATCGAGGATAGCAGGTAATAACTGGCTTTCTGCTCAATCCTTGTTAAAGAACACAGGGAAGATGCTTTTCAACTAAGAGTGTTTAGAACAGAGACTAAAGAGACAATCCCAAAGCAAATCACTGGTATTTTGGCATTAGTATAGCATATGAATGGGTCGTTAAATAAATCATGCCTCTGCATTTGTCTTTTAGGTGGGTTTAGAGATAATAATTAACCCAGTTGAAAGGCCAGCTTTTGGTACCTGGGTTCTGAAGAGTAAAAGTACACATTATGTTTTGGGTTCTCTTAGTTAACAAAATGCCAGATTATTTCACTCTGTGTTTAAACGTCAGCATTGAATAGTGTACATGGAACACGACTCTGTTAGGTTGAATCCCCTGCACACCAAAGAATCCAGGAGAGTTTTATAGAAATATGCAGGAGACGTCCTTACAGTACTCCACAAACCATGTGCCAGAGTCATTTATGCAACTTCAGAATGCCTGTGGGATATCTCAGTGTATCAAGGTATGGCAGCTTCTAATTATGAACATTTCAATTTTATAAGGGCAAATTATCCTGATGAGAAATGAAGTAGAAAATTTAAAAAGCGTGCAGGCCTTTATGAGCATGTAAAAGAACATCCCAGGGAAGCTGCTTCTGATCTTATTAATAATAAAAGGGAATCTTAAAACCAGAAGGACCCTGACTCTTGACAGCTGATCGGATGTTATAGCAAGATGGTGGATTATCATTGTCAGCCAAAACTTTCTAGCTGATAATTCTGTGGTGAAAATTCTCAGTATTTATGGCCTGGGGTTGTGTAAGGAGAATGGAGGAGTCCAAGAAAAGTCCTGGCCCTTCACGGCGGCCAGACAGCATAAGTGTGCTTCAGAGAGAAAGGAAGAATTAAGGATTATGTCACACAATGATGTCCCCAACTCCAATATCTATTTGACACATTGATTCACCAATATGGATTAAGTATTGGGAATTTGCAAGAGTGGTTAAGAATGTGTACATACTCCTGTGCAGACTTTCTTGCATTCATACCCTAATTCTACTGCTTTATAGCTATGTGACCTTGGACAAATTAATCATATCATCTGTTCCAGTTTTCACATCTGTAAAATGGGGTCATAAGAGTATCTACTCTATGGTTTGTTGTGAGCAGCAAAGGAGTGCATTGATGCAAAACGCTTGAAATAGTCCAGTATGTAGCCTGATACTTAATAATTTACAGCTTTGCCTATCACATTGAAATATGTAGATCTAAAATATGATTCATTACTACAATTTCAATTCACTTCTTGTTGAACAGCTTTCTGTGTTGATTGGTATCTTTGACTTGATACCTCACACACTTGAACTTCAGCATCAGGGGAGTGAGGCTAGAACATGCCACAGGACCATGCAGGGAGCTTAGTTGCCCTGGAGACACTGAGAGGACCTCAAAGGTAGGCTCCACCAGGGTTGTGGAGGAGGGCACCGGATCAGAAGGCAAAAGACCCGAGTTCTAGTTCTGACTCTGTCAGTGACTAACTACTTGGCTCAGGAGAAACGATAGGATTTAGTTTTATTACATAATCGTTATGGCCATGATAAGTCATACAGCCTCTCATTCTAAAACTTACATCCAAACAAATACGATGCTTTATTTGTAAACTTCAGCCCAGCAGTAACAGCAATTGGATTTCATAAACATTATTTTCAATGCCAATGCTGTACCAATTTTCAAAGTTCTTTAAAAAACATATTTTACAGTAATTATGTTTTAAGCAATTATATTAGTTGTAGCTATAGTAATGTTAATTTATCTCTGGAAACTCAGCTGTTAGCTATTTATCTATTCCTCAGCTGTGAGGAAGCCTAAATGTGCCCAAAAGGAGAAACCACATGGATGCCACAAGACTGCAAGAAGATGGGCAGCCCCCAGCTGCGTGGGGCTCCCATTTTTCTAGCTCACAGTTAGCTCTAGACACCAACTTACTGCAACCCCAAGAGACACCCTGAGCCACAACCACCTAGCTGAACCCCTTCCAAATTCCAGCCCACAGACACCATGAGAAATAATAAAACAATAGTTGTTTTAAATCACGCACACACAAATTTGTCCATCACCATTTAGTTTCAAGTAGAAGTGTCAGTTTAGCATCGATTCATTCACCCAATGCTTTAGTTTTGTATGGCCCCACCCCTCTCTTCCATATTCATTCAGTGTTGAATGTACACTATGGGTCAAGAACTATGGTGTCACACATATTACTTTATTAAATATCTTGTCTTTCACAGCAATGCTTAATCCTCCCAAGGCTATAGGAAGTAAACACATCATCAAAGGTAACATTAAAGCAAGAAAGGAGAAGACACCATATGCATTTTAAATAAGCAAACTTGGATTGTGAGCATGAAAGGAACTTTGAATTTCTGCAAGGAAGGAAGAAGGCAATATTTTTACAGAAAGAAAAGCAAGGACTAAGAATCCCTTGCACTTTTAAATTCTAATCACGTTGCTCTCTCTATAGTTTTAAAGTAATAAAGCAAGAGTCCGTTAAATGTTACTGACAAGATCTGATTAAAAATTGACACAGGACATAGGCATTCAAAGGCTGGCACCCACACTGCTCTTAATTTTGTTTCTTTCTGAAGAATGTACAAGGAGGAAAGCCTTATTGAATGAAATCTAGGCCAAACAAACATATGGCAGTGGGATTTCTTTTAGATGAAGTAATTTTAAACTGAGATTTCTCAGAGAAAATTTTTCCCCCCCGCAGACTTTTATAACAGTATCCTTAAAATCTGGTCATGACCAACTGGAGAAAATGATCTTTTAAAACCTGAGGATATGCTCAATTCTCTTCTCTGAAATCAATTCTGGGAAGATATCCATATCGTTTTGAAATAGCAAACAGATTTGTCTGGTGGCATTTTGCCAGGAGAGAAGCAGTGTAGACACGTTGTGTTCTAGTGTGGAAACACGAAGCGTCCCTCTCTGCTGGTGATGCCTGAGCAGGAAGATGAGGCATCCTTGCAGCTATGACCTCCCTTCTTAGGCTCAAATATCATACTGTTTACATCATTCATATGTGTTCGCACCGGTTCCCGAGTGTTGTCATTGCATATTATTTGGCACAATGGTTAGACTCTTATTGGAATAAAACAAAACAAAACACCGTTATACCACATAGCACTAAGTATTTTAGCTATTACTTCAACCTAGCCAAACTCCTATATTATATTACTTTGGTAATGTTACTAGGTTAAATTTTATTAAATCAACAAGTCTTTGTTACAGTTGGTTAGTTCTATTTCCATTTAATAGCCAGACATTATTATTACAATGGATAGTGTTAGCAATAATGACTATCATATAATTTCCCCTTATAAGAAGGTGATCACAGAGTTCACTTTAGTAAATAAGACACCTTGCTTCCATTATCTCAACTAATCTTTCAAACAATCCCGAAATGCATATATTATACCCATTTTACATATGAGGAAACAGCAGCACAGAGAGGTTAAGCAATGTGCTCAAAGTCACACAAGTAACAATCAGCATAATGAAGATTCAGACTCAGGTAAACTTTAATACAGGCTAAAGCAGTAGGAGAAGGCTTATTGGAAACAATAAACTATGTTTTGAAAACTAGTTGTGATTCTATGGGGAGAATACATTTCTGGTGTGTGCAATAACATGGCGGCCAAAGAGAGGCAGTAGGGCAGAAGATATGTGGGAGACGTGTATAGGCAGGCTGGAGAGACAGACAGTAAAAAATGCAGAGGAAAATCTTGTATCACTCAGACAGTAAAAAGATCGCCTGTACAAGAAAGAATTAATTAGTATCAGTCTTGAATGCAATTCCTTGGAAAAAAATCTCTCCAAAGTTTTGAGGGAAAGATATTATTTGAAGGTTATCTATCATTCATGCGTGAGGGCAATTGAAAGACATTCTTAGGAATGCGTGAAATGAGAAAGAACATCACTCTCATAGTCTCTCTGGAAATGAGAGAAAGAAAAGGAAACCCTTGAAAAATTATGCCTACTGAGAAATAAATTTTAAAAAAGAGCTCAAGATTGGGGAAGGTGTAGCGTGATAAAAGAAACCGACAATGAGACAATGAGACCAGTAAAACAAAGTTATTGTCTGGAGGTTGATAATATTATTGCAAAATAATGCAGCCACCAAATAGTTTATACAAGTAAAGGTAAATAGTGTAAAGTAATAATAGAATCTGGAACCAAGTTCCTGGATTATTCCAACAAAAACCACAACAAAAAGAAGTATGAGGGCTCCCCTATGCACCCCTATACAACTAGGGGTAGAATAAAGTTTTTATCTTAAAATGAGGGAGTCGGTAGTCACTGCTTCTTTATTGTTAATGTTAGAGAAATGCGTGTTCACATTTGAAAAGACATGAAAATAATTAATAGAGTTAAAAACAAGATATAGCACATCTGAATCATTAGAGAAAAAGCATGAGTTAAGAAACCATGCTCAATACATGAAGATAAAAACAAAAATTAAACAAACATAAAAAGTGCCAAGCAGGGGCTGGCCTGGTTGCGTAGTGGTTAAGTTTGTGCTCTCTGCTCCAGCAGCCTGGGGATCACAGGTTTGGATCCTGGGCGCGGACCTAGTACCACTCATCAAGCTATGTTGTGGCAGCATCCCACAGAAAATAGAGGAAGATTGGCAACAGATGTTAGCTCAGGGTCAATCCTCCTTACACACACATGCACAAAAGCCAAGGAAACGTAAAATAAAATCATAGATAACCACCCTCAAAATTTTTACAATAAATACGATTCGGTTCAAGATCTTATTAAAAGAAATAAAGTACAAAATAATTCGACAACAAACTGTTTAGGAGACACACTTAATGAAATGTTGAACTAAAAAGAAGGTTAAAATGAATATTGCTAATATGCCCAGTCATTGAAAGCACAAAGAAATCAGGGACAGCAATACTAGTAACAGATAATATAAGAATTCAGGGCAAAAAGTAACTTAAAATGTCAAAGAGCATGGTATATATTTGAAAATATCCAATCTACAGTTAAAATGTAGAGATTACAAACATTTATGTTCCAAGTAATAGTTCCAAAATATGTAAAGCAAAAACTATCAGAAGTACAAAAAAGTAAGGGAGGGGGAGAAGTGACGAGCAAATAAAGCAGGAGATTTTTAACGTGGGTCTTTTTCAGGTCAGGTAGACAGAATATATACATAAATTATTTGAATAATGCCACAAATAAATTTAATATTGAATTACTCTTCTCTAAGGTCCCTCTCAGCTACTAGTCACTGACTCTTTCTTTTTTTCAACACGTTCCCACAAATCCTCTAAAATTCCTTCTCTGGACCTCTGGACCACTCTGACATTATAATTCAGAGTTTTATCTGCCTCTCTGTACTTGTCCAATGCTTTCACATCCATCACCTATTGTCTTTAAATATGTGAAAAGCCAGTAAATAAAAGAGCCACTGGTTATTATTATGGTCCATCTTCCTAAAAAAGTAGAAGGGTTGAGGTGGGGTAGAGATAAATAGAAAGAGCAAATGTATTTTCTAGTTACAAAGACGCTTTCTTGAAATTTATAGTAGGTCAGAGTACAATGTAAACCAGTGGTGTTGGACATGAAGTAATTCACTTCTGTAAAACTTTTGGATGCTGTTCCAGGTGATGGGTGGGGACCGTAAACATTACTTACTGTAGCGGAATAAATATAGCTGTGTTCATTTTTTTAATCTAATATTTCATCTATTTTCAGCTTCCATTACTGTTGGGGATGGATTCTTTTTTATAGCAAGTATTTTAACACTCGTTTCTCAAGATCTTTGGCTGTTGAATGCTGAAATAGTGTAAAAATATCAACCACGGTCAGACCATAGACACAACGGACTCATTAAATTGTCTGATTAAGGAATTTAGAACAAGAAACATGTTTTTCAGCACTAACTGAATGGGGAAGCAGTGTTGTCGGACGTGCAGAAAAAGAAACAGATCAGTTCAGAACAGTCAAAACTTAAAAATGCCTTGGGTCCTAAGTCAGGAGAGGCAACATCCTGATATCAGAATTGAATTTTGTATATTCTTTACAGTTACTTTATATATAAACACAGATAGTAAATTATATATAATTCTTAACGTAGAGTGTAGGTTCAGTCAGACTGAAAGCATTTATTCTTAAGCAGGGAGATGAACTGACAGGGCCTTCTCTGACTAATAGGGCAGCAATTCTGCTGCAAGAGTGAGGAAAAATTAAGTTAATAGCACTCTTTAAAGAGCAGTCTTAAGGAAGCTTTTTTGTTAAAGAGGTTTCCATTTTCTGCCTCATTCCATAAACAGAGACAATGAAGAAGTTTCCAAGACCAGTTATTTCATATTCAAGATAAAAATATGGAAGCAATGTTTGTGGAGGAGCATAATCTCTCCCTCTGTGTAGAACCTCGTTGCTTGTTGGGCCCAGCATTAAAGGGAGTGGAGACATTGTGTTCAGGCTCTGAAAGCTCAATTCGTCCATCCTTCCCACACTGGAGCTGTCACACTGAGAATATTCTAGAAAGGTATATTCTCCAAGGTCTTGACCAGAAACTCAGAGCAAAAGAAATCACAACAAAGTTTCTAAGTCCTAGTTTAGTGTTTTTCACACTGTAGAAAAAGAACTGGTTTTAGAGTAATTTTAGAAAATGCTAAAGCAAATGGTTCATTAACCATGTACTAGGAATGGCCGTGTGTGCTTCTGTGAAGCTCTAGGCTCCATTACACAGTCACCCTCCTGGAGGATTTCAAGTTAATAGCATCTAAGGACTGTAAATTTCTTCACTTGTAAAGGTTGTTAATTATTCCCCTATGAAGAAAAGCATGGGAATTGGAAGAAAAGTCATGCTTCATTCTGGAAAAACTTGATTCCGCTTGATAGACCAGGTAAAATCCACATGATATCTATACATATGTCATATAGGGTAAATATGGTATGCCAATACTGTATGATAGCAAAAGAATGACAGAAAAGATGTGCCTGTACAGATATAAATTGCAATTTAATTTGATATAAAATATTTGACTTTATAAGAGTAAGTGTGAAATTGAATTTATCAATACAATGAGCTTTTGTTTAAAAATTGTTAGCTCCATTTTTTCCCTCCACAAATGTGCTTTTTACTGAAAAGAAAATACAATAAGTGAATTGGCAATTACGAAGGTCCATTTTCAAGGACACTTTATTTTTGAGCATGCATGTTTCACTATTTTTATGCAATGAAAAGTAGTTGTCAATATTTTTATTTCTTGTTATTATATTGTCATTCTCTAATTACTCTTTCCAATCCCACCATCAAATAAAAGAAAGCTTTGCGTATACATTTTTATTGTGACCCTTTAAAAGTTACTAGTTATTTCTTGTATTAATTCTTCTGTTAGATTAAAACCACCTCAAACATAACCGACCAAATCATCCTTCCCTTATAGTTTAGAAAGTGGCATTTACACCAGCAAATCTTTCAACTACCCTCTATTAAGTTTAATGAGGCCCTCAGTAACTGTTCAATGGTGTAACCATTTTCTAATATAATTTACTAGCATGCCGTATATATAAATCCCAGAGGACTAAAAGGAATTTATGGTGAAAAAGCATGAAAGTAACTTGATAAGGCTTTCCATTCATCTTCAATAATTTTTTTTTTTTTTCATTTTAAACAGTGGTAACTCTGTTTCAACAGTGTGGAATGAGAGGAGTGTTTTTCCATTCTGGTTAAATAACGTCCTGATATTGTAGATTCTTATGAGAAACTGCCTGACTCTGTTTAACATGCTTAGGAAATGCTGCGGTAAAAATGCTTGTCTTATATTATTGACTACAATGTCCATATTTCAAGTTGGCTATCACATAGGAAGTTCAAATATTTATTAATTTTTTTCCTTTAAAGCAGGCTGCTGAGGTTAGAGAGAAATATCTTTAAGAATTTTCTTCATCCAGTTTCAAAAAAATGCTTGGGTACTTTTAATTCCAATGTTTTAAAAATTCTATCCTAAAGAAAATGATAAAGGAATAATTCCATTCTCAAAGTAAACACCTGTATATTTGGGAAACTGTTAATATGACATACATAACTTTATGTAATGAGGGGACAATCCTTCTCCAAATAATGCACATTATTCCCTTAATTATTTTAATAGAAAAAAGAACTAGAGTTCAGAATTAGTGTTTAATTCAGAGAGAGGAAATAGAAAATTATCAGGGGTGAGGTAATTTGTAGACACTCCCTAATGCTACATAAAAATGAAAGATGTTCTGTTTAATTTTGTGAAATATTTTAATTTATAGTTTCCTTTATTCACTTCTCCTCCCTAACTCTGTGAAAACCTAAAAAGCAAATGATTAACAGCAGCAAAAATACTCAATCTGGGAAGGAACTGAGAAAACTGAGGGACATAATAATTTTAGTACCACGTTTGGACAGCTTTGGGAAGGCAAGGAGAATGGAAAAAATCGGCCAAAAATAGAACCCTGGAAAACATAGAAAAGCACAAATTTTCAAAATCACCAATCTTCCCACCACTCAGAAATACCCTTGATCATTTTGGCATATTTTCTTTCAGTAGAAATATGAATGTTGACAGAGTACAGGCAGTCGAATAATAGCATCATAGGGCATTATGTTCGTTTTTTTTAACAAATAAAATATTGACTTTTTTCCAATGTCAATAAATATTACATTTTAATATTCTAATCTTTCATAATATTATAACAATATAATTAGTTAATCCTCTGATACAGATATTTGAGTTGTTTTGGAACTGTAAACAATGCAGAGATGAATATTTTATAGAGTAGATAGATTTTTGCCCATTTTGTGATCATTTCTGTTGGACTAATTTGTAGGAAAAGAATTACTAGGTTAAAAGATATGAATACTTTAAAGCTAAAAAAAATCTCGTCAAGTTGTTTGATGAAAATGTTTAAACAACATCCTCTCCCTCAACTCTACTGTAGCGTGTGAGGTGCCCATTTCCTTAAAGTTAGTTTGATACATGGAAAGTATTATCTCATTTAACGCATTTTTTATTAGATATATTTCCTGGCCAGTTGTATTTCTTTTTATAGATTACCTATTAACCACCATTTCCTTTTTTTCTATTAGTGCATTCATCGTTTTACAGTGATTTGTGATTGCTTATTTATGAAATATACTAAGGTTTGTGTCATTAATATTTTTAGTTTGTGTTTTACTTTTCATGTGTGGTCATTTTTGAGGTACTGATGCTTCAAATTTTAATGGGGTTAAATCTATAAAATTTCCCTTTACTGGTCTCCGACCTAATCATTTTGTCTCAGAAGTCCTTTCCGTTCCCAATAATACATATGCTCACCTACATTTTCTTTCAGTTCTTTGATTTCTTCATTAAGCTCTTTATTCTATATGTGTTCTACTGGAAATAAAAAATGGACCAATGCATAAATCTCCATCGTTTAGATTCTGAATCAGCCACACTTATTAATTATATTTCATGATGACTAATTTGGTGAAGGCTAACTTCATGTGGTTTATACTCCCAGAATTTCCGTTGATATTAACATATTAACGGAAAAGGCAGTCTTACTCATCCTCCATAAAAAGAATATTAGCTGAGTTATAGAAATAAACCTAATAAAGAGATACATAATTAATAGTTTCACTATGCCCCATTATTAATGCTAAATATCTCATGAAGTCCTATACTCGTGGTATCTGCATATCTTTCTGAAATTCATAGTCAGTAGGGTTGGAGCACAGGTGAGATAGGAGGTGGGGTGAACGCTGATGCAGTAGAAGCCAGAACTACCGTGCTATCAACTCCCCTCAAGGTTATATTCATTTTAATTCTTTGACCTTCAGTGACCTGCTTCCTAATTACAATGCATTTTTCAGAAAAAACATTCCTCGTGTTTTATTATGGCAACTGTTATCTTCCCTGCTTTTTCCACTGCCAGCATGCTGGCTCCTTCTTTTCACCTTCTCATCTTGGTAGGGTGGGTTTTACAAATGTCTAAAGAACAATTCATAACCCAGTTGCCTCTTTGAGAGCAGGATTAGCCAGGTCCAGTGGGGAAACAGAAATGACATTACATATTTAAACAGAGAAAATTTCGCATGAACTGTTAATGAGGCATAAAGTGATTAGCTAAATAATTGAAAGGGTAAAATGAGAACTATAAGCTCTCATGGAGGTTGCAACTGCAAGAAACAGCTACCACCCTTATGGAAGAGATTGGAATTACTAAAACTTAGAAACTTAAAGGAGGGCCCCAGGGGGCTAGGAACCACGCCTTGGAAGAGGGAGCACCAGCCAGCTGGCGCTAGTGCCTCTGAGAAGTGGAGCGTGATGAAGCTTGTTCTGCAAGTTTGGAAAAAACTGAAACTTAGATTCACTACTTTCTATGGGAAAGAACTGCCCATTTTAGCGTAAAAAGGAATTGCTAGGATGATACAGAAGCAAGAGGAAGCCAGGAGGTCCACAGGAAGAAATGAGGGAGACATAAGTCCTTTCTCCCTCCTCCAGGCTCCCACTTTCCTCTAGCGCCTCCTATTGGTGGAGTCTAACATATATCCAGCTGGCAAAGCAGAAATGTGGGTTGCAATCGAGCTTCAAAATCCAAACACAGAGAGGAGAAAGGTGGGCTTGGAGCTGAAAGGTAGTAATTTAGTAATCGGTCCAGGGGATCTGCCCTGTACCCACTACTCCCTCCGCCGTCGCTCTTTCATACTTTTAGAGCCCTTAACACTGACCCTCACGTTTGCATCCGTACTCACAGGCTACTCCCACCTCCTGCTTTGTAGAAACTGTGATCACAGTGGTTTGCTTGTTACTTCTAGTTACTTCTTTGCGATTTTTCTGTTAAAATGTTTTATAATTACCTGTTTTACTATATAAGGAAGCACATTTAAGGCTCAGCATGGGAGTGAAATTGGGCTAACTTGGGGTTGACTACTTTCTGAAGAGTGCTTAGGTGGATTACAAGGAGGATAAGGTTGATATCACAGAATAGTGTACCAAGAAATGCAATAGGGCAGTGAGTAAATAAAACTGTTGGGAATCTCCTGGTGTTAATTATCTACACAAACTCTATGCTTCTGTACAAGTAAAAACGTGGATCAAGCAAAGTATGTACCTTATTTTCTCCCTGTGTCAGGGTGTCTATTTGTTCCGTCTACAGAGCTCCAGCTAAAGAAAAAGACACGAGGGTACAGAGTGGATGATTTCCCTGGAGGAGCGTGATGTGTTGGTAGGAGCAGAAGGCATATCACGGAAATATTTCCAGCCCAGTACCAAGAAAATAACCAAAGCCGTCAGCAGCTGAACTCATAAACTGTAATAAAATGATAAATTGTAACAAAGCTGTAGCAATTATCATATCAATTTACCCATAAACTTTTCTAATCCTTTTCACATACATCATTCCAGAAAAATACCCAGATGTAGTAATTACAGGAAATTTCCAAGTCTGTTGGCAAAAACTCAGAAGACTTTGGCCCATTGAAAGTCTTACTGCATTAGCAGAAGCTGTGTAAATGGGCCATTCTGTAGTTACAAGGCGAGACCCATTGGCTTTGCTGCAGTTTTTAAGTGACTCTCAGGGAAATTTCTTACTGGGTTTTATTGACTATGAATTGCTATTTCTGTTTAACTAGAGCACATGATTTTTGTAAAATACAAAGCTTAAGGTATATAACTAATCATTATCCAACTACAAAACAGGAATTGATACCCTTGCTTAACATAGAGATAAAATCTGGCACTTTTTCAATTGGGGATATTTGTTTTATTAAAAAATGGAATTTTTGCATATTATATCATATGCAAATATTTTGTTGCTCAGGAAATAAATATCATTATACGATTTCATATTTAAAAATGATTTCAAATATTAGAACCTAACTGTTAGTTACTTGGCATATAATTGGCACCTAAGATTCTGTAATTAAATCAGTTGTGGATGCTTAGTCATTTAGTTTTTTTTTTTTTTAAGATTTTATTTTTTTCCTTTTTCTCCCTAAGGCCCCCTGGTACATAGTTGTATATTCTTTGTTGTGGGTCCTTTTAGTTGTGGCATGTGGGACGCTGCCTCAGCGTGGTTTGATGAGCAGTGCCATGTCCGCGCCCGGGATTCAAACCAACGAAACACTGGGCCGCCTGCAGCAGAGCGCGCGAACTTAACCACTCGGCCACGGGACCAGCCCCTTAGTCACTTAGTTTTAATACACAGTTGAATACAAGGAGATAGAAAGAAAATTGTACTTTATATGAAAACGACTCCATAAAAAGCAAAAGTTACAAAAGCATTATTTGGCCTTGTAACTGCTGTTAGATACCTCTTTAAAATTTAAATTTCTGTATAGGTAAAACAACTTTTTTTTGTTTTGAGAAAGAATCTGAGAAAGGAAGTTAAATATGCATTTATTTTCATATTATTATCCCACCTTCAAGAGAATTAAAGGCCCACTGAGAACATAGCACTAAAGTGGATCAAATTATAATGTATATAAATTTGAGATAGCTATATGAATTAATGTAATATCTTGGGTATCAGTCAGGGTATTAATTGGAAAATACAGTGTATTTGAAACAGAAGGAATTTAATGTAGGTAATTGGTTACATTGAAAATAAAAGAGTTAAGAAGTCGTCAGGTTGGCAAGGCAACTCAGAAGTTAACAACCACAGAAAGCCACCATCTCTAGGCTGGAGGGACAAAGAATTGAGACAGTTTTTTAAAGCTCAGAGCACAGGGTCACCTGTGATAAGATGGGGTCATAATGAGCCTATCAGTTGGAGCTGGGAGTTGGAGAGCGAGTGAAAATGTATTGGGAATGCCCCGTGTGGCCCAGAGGAAGGAATACGCTGGCTGCCTCTCCCTTTCCTCCACTTTCCAATGACTCACATTTACCAATCTGTGTCGGAACCAGCCGGCAGCCAGCAGACAAGGAGCCTGGAAGTGCAGCTGGCAGGACTCGGTCTGCCCATCCCTACAGCCACATTCTCCCCATGCTACAGAGGCAAGCGAGGACAGGATCGGGGCAAACAGATCCAGGAAAGGCCAAGGTTATTGAGTGAACTGTGTGCCTCAGGAGCCAAAGGCAAATTTTCATGGGTCTCTCATACATGAACTCTCTGTTGGTACTCAAACATTCAAATTGTGGTAATAAAATTTCTAGGAAATCTAGTTTTTCCTCATAGATTACTTAAATTTAAACAAGAGGGTAAATACGGATTATACAAAATATGTGGAGAAAAATCATAAATTTCATCTTCTTTAAAATTTTATAATGTTATCTAAACTTTTTAATGGCAATGTAATTTATTTCTCTGTGGTTGAAGAAAAATCTCCTCAAATAGAAGGAAAAGGCGAGGTCATGGAACCAAGGATAGACATATGTTTTTGCCACTGCATTTAAAAGAAGCTGTGACGGAGGTCATGGTTCCACTGTAAAACCCAGCAGGGTGATCAGCCCCTCTTTGTCCTCGCTGGTGTCATAACCGGGAAGGGGGGGCCGGTGGAGGCACACCTCTTACTTGACAGACAAGGCTGGACAGCAAAGAAGCTGGAAACTAGAGTTAGAGCTATAGCTTCACTGAAAACAGAAATGTGCCCGGAGAGACTGCTGCCCTTCAAAGGCCCCAGGCTCTCTCAACCGGGGAAGTGAAATTTTATCAACCAGCCTCCAGTTGAAGCTTCTTGCCTGGGATCTAATAGCAACCAGGTGGTCAGTGAACGGTTCTAAGAACCCTCTGTCCTGTTTATGGCCAACATCTGGCCTGGATAAATCACACTCTTTTCTAGGATGAGTCAACAGAGGAAAAAATACCCCAGCAAACTGAGGTCTATGGAAACACTCTTCAACTTTGAAAGAAATGTAATGTAGAAGATGTGGAAAAAATGTATACTTGAAAAAGATTTACTAGAGGAAAATCGAAATACATTTGAAAAACTTTTTGCATTGAGCTGGTAAAAATATTCAATGAATCAGACTTTATGAAAAAAGCAAGGAACTATTCGTTTAATATAAAAGATGGAAATAGAAAAGGAAGCTAGGGGAGATGAGAAAATATTATAATTTTTAGTAGGAAACTAAAAATTTAATAGCAGAATTGAAATCTGCACAAAACACTAAAGAACAGAATAAATGTCACATAAAATTAAAACAGAGATGTAATAAATAAACTTGATAGATCTGAAATGAAATAGAATCTGAGGGGCTGGCCCGTGGCTGAGTGGTTAAGTTCCTGCGCTCTGCTTCGGCGGCCCAGGGTTTCACCAGTTTGGATCCTGGGCACAGACATGGCACCACTCATCAGGCTACGCTGAGGTGGCATCCCACATAGCACAACTAGAAGGACCCACAACCAAAAATACACAACTATGTACCAGGGGGCTTTGGGGAAAAAGGAAAAATAAAATCTCTAAAAAAAAAGAAATGGAATCTGATAGAAGAAGGAAAATGATAAGAGAGACTATTATGGATAGAGAGGACTGAATTTAGTGATATAATATAAGAAAAAATTGTATTTTGGGGCCAGCCGTGTTGGCCTAGAGGTTAAGCTTGGCATGCTCTACTTCAGTGGCCTGGGTTCTGTTCTCAGGCATGGACCTATACCACTCGTCTGTCAGTGACCATGCTGTGGTGGCAACTCACATACAAAAAGAAGAAGATTGGGGGGCTGGCCCCGTGGCCGAGTGGTTAAGTTCGCGCGCTCCGCTGCAGGCGGCCCAGTGTTTCGTTGGTTCGAATCCTGGGCGCGGACATGACACTGCTCATCAAACCACACTGAGGCAGCGTCCCACATGCCACAACTAGATGGACACATAACGAAGAATATACAACTATGTACCGGGGGCTTTGGGGAGAAAAAGGAAAAAATAAAATCTTAAAAAAAAAAAAAAAAAGAAGAAGATTGGCAGCAGATGTTAGCTCAGGGCATATCTTCTTCAGCAAAAAAAAAAAAAAAAGAGAGAGAGAGAAAGAGAAGAGAAAAGAAAAAAAACCCTTATATTTCTGAATGAGAAAATAAAACAAATGGAAAAAGTCAACAGTGAAAATACAATAGAAGGAATGTATTCTGAAATAAGAAATACTTGAATGTGATTTAATTTTTTTCCTTATTTACCAGGAAAAATTGATGAAAGGATACCTTATACATATTATGGTAAATTTTATTTTATTTTTTTCAAGAATATGAAATAGTCAAACACTCAAGAAATTTGGGTACAATAATTTAGCTTTGGTACGTCTTTGTATCTCCAAAGCCTCTCATTGCAGCACGTTATCCCCATTTTACAGATAGAGACACCAAAATCAGAGAGACTAAATAACATTCTTAAAGTTCTGCAACATTTGCTCCACAAATATTACCTTGTAAAACTGGAAGGATTTATATGTTACACAAATTAAGGGCAAGATTCTTTTTTTTTTTAATTGCGGTAACATTGGTTTATAACATTGTACAAATTTTGGGTATACATCATTATATCTCGATTTCTGTGTAGATTACATCACATTCACCACCCAAAGACTAATCACAATCCATCACCACACACATGAGCCTAATCACCCCTTTCGCCCTCCGCCCTCCCCCTTTCCCCTCTGGTAACCACCAATCCACTCTCTGTCTCTATGTGTTTGTTTGTTGGTTTTATCTTCTATTTATGAGTGAGATCATACCATATTTGTCTTTCTCCCTCTTATTTATTTTGATTTGCATAATACCCTCTAGGTAGGGCAAGATTCTTGACGGGAAAATTAATACGTGTATTGAGCATATTAAGTACACTAAGAATTGAGATACATTCCCAAAATATGTGAAAGAAAACGATCATAGAAAGAAGACAAAGAAGTGGGTCTCTGGGTTCAACTGAAGTGCCAGCCTGCTCCACCCAAAGAAACTCACTTTGAGAATCAATGGCGAGGAGGCTGAGCTGCCAGAAACTATTCCTGATGGATTCTTGGCATAATTGGTGTAAAGAAACAAAACTTGGATTGCAAAATAGTATGTTAAATAGTACACAAGGATTTACAATAAAAAGCAATAGTCCCATGCCCTTCCCCTCCTAACCCCTAATTCTCTTCCCCAGAGCAATACTTTTGAGCATTTTTGTTTCAATTCTTCTAGCACATGCTCCTTTCTTCCCAAATATAGTTATATATACCTCTCTTTTTAGTATCTCAGTTGGTTAAACTTAAGTAGGTAGTCAGCTATTTTGAAACCATTATACTAATATCTTGTTTATTCTTTCTTTTTTCTCCCATAGCAGTTCCATCACCATAGGTCAAAGAAGAGGGGCAGTCAGATGGAATAAGGAGAATATGATGTGGAGGGAGACCTTGCCAGACAAGAAGGGAGGGAATGAAAGCCCTTTGCAGTCAGTGGATTGTAGGAAAGAGAAGAGGGAGAGAAGCAGTGGAAACACCTGTTTACACACTTTCCCCTAGCTCCCCGCTGCTGCGGATGGAGGCTGGAGTACTGTGTGGTTGACAGAAAGCCAGAGACAGTGAGGTCTGCAGAAATTATTCTTACAGAACACAGCAGGGTACACATGGCAGGCTCGGTGAGGTAATGACTTTAAGTTATGACTTTGTGGTATAGAATCCATTCACAAGTTCCTCATGTCCTGTGGGGACAGGGAAGTAGCTCAGATGAAAGCAAGCTGGCTTGCCATGGGCGCCGCGGGGGAGAGGTTTGAGATGTTGAGAGGTATGTAGTAAGCCAAGGGCCAGAGGGGGACCTTACTGAGATCTGGAGCGATGGGCAGCCAGATAGAGTCAAAGTGGGGTTAAGTTAAAAGGGAGGTTCATCAGGTCCAGCAGAGCCAAGAGAACACAATGCAATTCTTCATTGCAAATGCTAGCAGAGGAAGCCAGCAGGGCACCCAGGCACGTACGGAACAACCCTGAGGAGGCCAGAGGCCCCCCACTGAGTGCAGTACAGGAGCTCACGGACCCGCTCCTACTGAGATTCGACATCAAGCTGGGGTTAGAGGGGAGGAAACTACAGGGGTGGGAAGAAATCTTAAGGACAAAGTATTTACTTAGAGTAAACTGAGTTATTCAAAAGAAATGGTTTAAACTGGAAATAATGGATTTAACAGGAGCTTTGTTAGAAAGATTAGATCAACTTTAGAAAAAAACCCAAACAACTACATTATATTTGCACTGCTGAGTGGTAGCGAGGTCATATTGCTATACAGATTATATATTCAATCTTCCATTTATAATTCAGCCAATGTCTTTTGCTTTCTCAATTTCCACCTCCCAACAGCTGTCAGCTGTGCTTTTACATGTATTTGGTCAAAGAGGATAACAATTGCTATCTTATATAACCATAATTAAGTCTTTATAGCTTTTCCTAAAAGTTGGTTCTAAAGGTAGAAAATCTGGGAGTCCTCCCGCCTCTTTGATGTATGTATTGCTTGGAATGTATTGCATGCCTTTATTTGAAGGTCATTGAATTCCTTTTCTAATTTGAATAGTTCCTTTATATTTGGACTCTGATTAGCTTGTATTGCTTGTTACTTTCCTGGAGTCGTATCCCGTTGCCCCTTAGACCTGCTGAGCACTTGTAATGCTGGGATTTCCCTTCATTGCTCTCCTTGGTTAGATCCTTTGTTTCCTCTTTATAAAGGTTTACACTCTCATTTTTTTTCCTAGAGTAAAATCCTTAAATAAATTACTCAGAACAGATATGTGGGAGATAAATAGTCTAATGCTTTGCATGTCTGATGATGTCTTTATTTTACCTGCACATCTAATAATGATGAGGATGGATATAGAATTCCGGATGAATGTCCCTTCGTCTACATTTTTAAATGCATTGCTTCATTTCGTCCTACCTGTAGCAAGTCAGATGGACTGTGAGACGCCAACGCAATTCTCATTGCTTTGAACAAAATGTGTGCTTTCCCTCTTTCTGGATGATTTTATTCTTGAGGTGTTTAAGTTCCCTCTTGCTCTGTCCAATTATGGGTCTTTGTCCTGTATGGCAGTTCCTTTCAATCTGAAGGCTGGTTTCTTCTTCGACTGGGGAAATTTTGCTTTTTTAAATTAATTTTAAAATGATTTCTTCTTCTCAACTTTCTATTTCTTTCTTTTAACTTTATATTCCAACTCTTCTATTTATTTTTAATTTTGACCATCATATATTTAATATGTAGCACTATGCTTAACAGCCCCAAACTGAAAACTACCCAAATGCCTGTCACCAACAGGATTAGTGCCACACATGGGATACAGTGGAATTCAATGGAATGAATGCAGCACTATGGATATGTTTCCGAAATATCATGTTGACTGAAAGAAGCCAGGCACTAAAGAGCACATACAGTATAGTTCCAATTATATGAGGCTAAAAGAAACAAATCAACTAATCTATGCTGATAGAATATTAATCAGCTTTGTGGGGAGAATAAGCACGAGAGAAGCAGAAAGCTCTGCTGGCGCCGTGGTGCTCTGTTTCCATATGGGGCTGCTGAACACACAAATGTGTTCAGTTTGTGAAAACGCATCAATCTATGCACTGTTTTGTCCCATACTATACTTGACTAAAGAGTTTAAAAGGGTAATAGTGAACTGGCAAAACTAACATTGGCAATATATTTTACACAAAATATTAATTCTTTAATAGTTAAAGAGAGCTCTTCAACATGAAGAAGAAAAAGATAAACATCCTATTGAAAATGTATAACGGACCAGAATTTTAAAAAATTGTAACTGAATATATGCAAGTGACTAATAAACACTTTAAAAGGGTTAAAACTCACCGATGAGTAAATAAATGGGAAGTAAAATGGATATGACACATACCTTAAACTGGTGAGAGTAAAACGAGGGAAATGCTCTGTGTTGGTGAAGTTTCGGGAACATGAGCACTCAGAAATATTGCAGGGGGCACTACTCCTGGTAGAGGCTGTCTTGTGGATGAATTGGCCATGACCACAAAAAGCCAAGAAAAGTAGATACTCTGTGGTCTGCTATTAAACTCTAGGAGTTTATCTTAAGACTTAATTGCGGATGTTCATAAATATTCCATTACATCAATTATTTATCAAAGCCTGATTTATCAGAGTTAAAGCTTTTTTAACCACTAAGTCTAACAATAAGAGATGGGCTGATCAATTTGTGTTAAAGTTTTACAACAGAATCGTGGGCATCCTTTAAAAATGGTGCCGTGGATAAATTTTTCATTACATTCAAAGGTGTTCAGAATACATTATTAAGAAAAGAATTCCAAAACTATGTATCTGTTTTTTCAAAATATACTATTTTTTGTGGACTTTTTTCCCCCGAAAGGGAATGGAATGCAACTCATCAAAATAGTGGGGTTTATCTCTCACAAATGGATTATCAGTAATTTTAATTTTCTCAGTTTATCTTATTTTCTGGATTTTTATATTTCTATAATCAACAACAAAAGTATTTGCCATTTTTAAAAGATAAAGTGTCTTCTAGAAATATTGATATTTTGCTTTATAAGGTAAATTATTCAGATTCACAGAACTTTCATTTTTGCCTTTCTGTGACAGAGTATTGATCATTTTCATTCATGTGGTTTCTAATGCTACTAAGCATGTCATTTTAATTTCCATATGCTAGAGAGCTATTTTATTCCACTCAAATTTAAATAATTATGTTTTTAAAAAGAGTGAAAACAAGTAAAAAAGAGAAAATTTTGTCTCATGTACAAGGACAGAGTAAAATTATATAATTCTAGCACAGAAGCGATGAGCAGACAGATTAATTCTGGGTGCCTCTGCGATTGAAGCAGAAGCCATAAATACTCCATTCAGTTCCTGAGCTAGGTCTGGAGGCCAGCACAATAGGACCCATCACACGCAGTCTCCTGGAAAGCAGGACAGAGACTGAGCAGGCTTGGGGCACTGCATCTTTCTTTGGATGATTTAGAATTTAATTGATGGCATACATCAGGTCCTGAAGGGAATGACATTCCTAACTGAACACTGAAGATTTAGTTATATAATCTTGGTAACAGTAGAAAGTGTGATCTTGAAAGTTAAGTTTATAATTACAAGTCTAATTATCTTTAGACATTGCAGCATCTACATTTCACTTAATTTTCCATTTATATGCAGTAAAACTAGTGATATAAAACAGTTGAGCTCTTGCATGGACGCTTTTAACAGTATATTCTACAGGTGCATAAAAACCAAGAGAATCTCTGGGGAGAGGCAAGAGAGAAAGCACAAGAAGTAATATTGATAAGGGCACTTTTTGGAAATGTCTGCATATTCCAAAATAGCAGCTGATAATACTAAACTAAATCAACCGACTATATGATGTTTCCTCTGATTTGTCTTTTCTTCCCTTCTAATTCTGGTAAGTACAATAATTATGTAAATATGGTCTAATCCACCCTAACCTTCAAATAGTTAACTAACATTTAACTTCAATCTACGTGTGTATAGAAGGTGTGAATCTCAGTCCATGTAATGTTTTACTTTTTATATTACGCAAATTAATTTTTATTTTCTTCTCCTACTTTGCCAGTTGACAGAAATTCAATCTTAGTCAGCTCAGGGTTACCCACCCCTTGGCCTGGACTCCCATTAAGTTCCAGGGAGCTTACAGAGTGCCAGGTCACAGGAGGGGAGGGCATCTGTTAGTGTCTCCTCTATCCAGATGGCAGCTGCTGAGGCATCCTCATTCCCATCTGGTCTTTAGTCATTGGTCTCTGTAGGTAGCTGCTGAGTCATCCTCTGTCCCAAGCACTATACCTTGCCAGTTTTCCAGCTACTTCCTTGCCCTTCCCATGCTCTACTGGGCTTTAAGAAACCATGGATCTGGCTAAGGTTGGTACCACTCTGGAATGTAGAGAATCCTACTGCTCCTGGGATGAGAAACTCTGTCCCCCACATGTCCATATTTTTGCTTGTAGGGAACAACTTGAGCCTAATCTATAAGGTCCCCTTACAAATTTTTTGAGCATATTAAAAAATGGCTCCTGCTCTGGGCAGATGAGCTCTGAGATCAGAAACGCCCTTCTGTGGATGTGCCTCCTGCAGATGGGTGTAGCACCACCCTAGGCACATGGCTTGGTGAGTAGAATGTGAACTGGATTTCAATCTCCTTATCCCCCCGGTGCCATGATTCAGAATACATTTCTTTTTTAAAAAATGCCCAATGGCTGGCTCTTCATGCAACACATAGTTCTTTAGAACATAGTTGTTTAGGCCAGCTATCAATACACCTAGCAGAACAATCATTGGACTATATTTCTCAATTACATCCAAAGGTAATTGATATATTTTTGATAAATGCCTTGCTAAAGCCACAATGTACAGTTTCTTTGCCATTACCCTAATCTAAAAGCCCAATCCTCTATTTTTTAAAGTGAGAGTAGTCTTCCATGCCTTTTGATAGTTACTCATTATTATTTCTGGTAATCACTGATAGATTTCATAAGTACAAATAATCTTTTCATAATCTGATAAAATTTGCCTTAATTACAATATCATAGATACTAATGCAATCTTTCTAGAAACAAATTTTCTCTCTTCATTGCTTTCTCTGAAAGTAAACATTTTCCATCCCTTGTGACTTGTGAGGTATTGTGGTAGATAATATCTCATATATATACATAATCAATATGACATTTGTGAGTGTGCGGAGTAATGGAGTTAGGGAAAGAAAATTATATATTATTGAACGTCTATGATATTTGAGGCATATTTTATTGTATTTTTTTTCCAACCAGACTCATACAGTTGGCATTACTATTTTGTACTCATTTCATGGATAAGAAAATTCGTCCTGAGAGGTCACACAACCAAAAGATGTTGAGCCATAATTTCACGAGTGTATCTGATTTCAATGTCAATTCTGTTTCAATTCATCAATAGTGCTCATATTTTCATGTATATGATACCAACTTATTAAAAAGCAAATTGTCTATTCATAGAGATATAGAGACAGTCAGTCAACTGGGGGCACTCAGATCTGATTTTCAACAAGCAATCCAAATGATTTTGATACAACCAATCTGTAGATGATAGCCCGAGCATTTGTACTAAAACATATGACCTCAGAAAGTGACAATCTTATATGGGAGTACCAATGCCTATACAATTGCAATAAAGGTAAACTGGGCTAATTCTATAACGCATTTACAAAGCACTCATTGTAGAACAAGAAAGGAAAAGTTCGGTTGAAATTTGGATTTGGAAGACGTTTAATCTGGGTATTAAAAATCGGCTTTGATGTGACAGGTGGATGTGATCATGAAAAGATCATGCACATATGTGCAGAGACAGTAGCAGGAAAGCGGAGCTGTGCACACCTAGAGATTATGGTGCTGGGTGGAGACAGAGGCAATGATGACCTTTGCAGCTAGGTTGCGCTTAGGTCAGTCACCCAAAATCGATCGACGAAAAAGATTACACTATTTTAGGTAATGTGAACCAGCTCTTTTTAAAGGATGAGAGTGATGTAGGTCAGATCTATGTTTTAGGTGATAAAAATGGAGGTGTTAGGAAGGATGAATGGGGCAGGGGTTACAATCTGCTTTAGAAAAAACTCTGGTTTTAGACCAATAAGTGTGTAATAAGTGAGAGAATGGAAAATGAGTGGAATAAAGGGGACAAATCTCAGAATGTTTTATGTTAAAACTAGTGGGATGTGTTGATTGACTGTGGTAGCTAAAGAAAGAAAATATTTCTTTAACACTAAATCAAGGTGACTGGAAATGTGGCAGTACCACGAACTCTGAAGGGAAACATTAAAGAAGGGACAGTTTTGAGTGGGGCATGAGTTCCGGTTTTGATTTACTGTGCTTGAGGTTCTAACAGGGTATCACTGTGGAGCTAGCATTCTAGGCAATTGGAAATATAGACTTGGAACACAGCAGAGGGGCCAAAGCTGACATATGCGCTTGGGTGTATTCTGCATGAAGAGTCCATAAAACCTTGAGTGTGGTTGATATTAAATTTAGTATATCAATTAATAAGATTTTGAGGTCTCAAATTTGGGAAAATATACTTTTAAGAGGTAAGTAAAGAAAAATGAGCCTGTAAAGAATACAAAATAGAGTCCCTCAGAAAGTCATGAGAAAAAGCCAAAAGAACACAGTGTCACAAAATTCTAAGGGAAAGCAAGGCATTAGGGAACGGATAATAAAGAGTTCTGAATGTTGCAGCATGGTCAGGATGCATGGAGAAGATAACCAGTTATCTGATTTGGCAATTAAGAAATCATTAAGCAGCTTTGATAAGGAAAAATTCTAGCAGATAGTGGGCAAGAAATCCTGGCGTCAATGTGTTGGTGAGTTGAGGTTAAGTGGGTATGTACAGCCTGCAAACCTAGATGACATCTTCAAGAATAACATGTATGAGTGTTCCTTTTTCTCTGTGTTTTCTCCAACACTTGTTAGTTTTTGTCCTTTGAATAATAGCAACGCTGAGGGCTGACCCTGTGGCTGAGCGATTAAGTTTGCTGGCTCTGCTTCGGAGGCCCAGAGTTTGCCAGTTTGGATTCTGGGTGTGGACCTACACACCACTTATCGAGCCACGCTGTGGAGGGATCCCACATAGAAGAACTAGAATGACCTACAACTAGGATACACAACTATGTGCTGGGGCTTTGGGGAGAAAAGTAGAAAAAAAGAGAGGAAGATTGGCAACAGATGTTAGCTCAGGGTCAATCTTTCTCACCAATAAATAAATAAACAAATAAAAGCTTCCTTTAAAAAAGAGTAACAATTCTGATGGACATGAGGTGATATCTGATTGCAGTTTTGATTTGCATTTCCCTGGTGGTTAGTGACGTAGAGCATCTTTTCACGTGCCTGTTGGCCATCTGTATGTCATCTTTGGAAAAATGTCTGTTCAGATCCTCTGCCCATTTTTAAGCAGGCTGTTTGTCTTTCTGTTCTTGAGTTGTATGAGTTCCGTGTATATTTTGGATATTAATACCTTATGGGATGTATGATTTGCAAATATCTTCTTCCAATTGGTAGGTTGCCTTTTTGTGTTGGTGATGGTTTCTTTTGCTATGCAGAAGCTTTTCAGTTTGATGCAGTTCTAGTTGTTTTTTTTTTCCCTTTTGTTTCCTTTGCCTGAGAAGACATATTCAAAAAGATAGTGCTAAGGCTGATGTCAAAGAGCATACTGCCTGTGTTATCTTCTAGGAGTTTTATGGTTTCAAGTCTTACACAAATAACAAGTGTTGGAGAGGATGTAGAGAAAAGGGAACACTGGTACCCTGCTGGTGAAATGTAAATTGGTGCATCCACTATGGAAAACAGTATGGAGATTCCTCAAAAAAGTAAGAATAGAAATACCATATGATTGTGCTATTCCACTTCTTGGTATTTATCCAAAGAATACAAAAGCACTAATCCAAAAAGATATATCCCACCCCCCCCCGATATTAATTGTAGGATTATTCACAATAGCCAAGACATGGAGGCAACCTAAGTGCCCATCGACGGATGAATGAATAAAGAAGATGTGGTATATATAGATACATATAATGGAATACTACTCAGCCATAAAAAATGATAAAATCTTGCCATTTGCAGCAACAGGGATGGACATTGAGGGTACTGTGCTAAGTGAAGTACGTCAGATGGAGAAAGACAAATACTGTATGATTTCACTCATGTGGAAGGTAAAAAAAAGTAAAAAACAAAAGAACAAACACATTGATACAGAGAACAGATTGGTGATTACCAGAGGGGAAGGCGAAATGGATAAAGGGGGGCATTTGTATGGTGATGCATGGCAACCAGACTTTTGGTGGTGAACACAATATAATGGATACAGAAGTCAAATTATAATGATGTACCCTTGAAATCTATATAATGCTATAAACCAATGTTACTGCAAATTAAAGCCCCCCCCCCCCCCCCCAAAAAAAGAAGAAGAATAGCATGGCTGTGGGATAAGTAGAGATAAGGGATAACAGTTGGAGGAAAACACAGGGTAAAGGAGAGAAGATTTTTTTTTTTCAGAACTGGTGAAGTTTAGTATGTTTATGAACTGAGATGAAAATAATCAGTCAAGAAATGGGATGAATTAAAGGGGTAGAACAGGAAGCAGACGATTGGACGAAAAGAAGAAAGAATGAAATGAAGAGCTTAAGTGAAGGGGAAAACAGACCTCTTCAATATAATCAGCTATGGAGCACACTGTGTCAGCTCTTTCAATTTTCACAAATTTAAGGTTTATATTTTTACACCTATTTTACAGATGGAGAAAGTGAGGTGGTAAGAATTGGCTTAAGTTTACCCAGTAAGAAAACAGCAAGTCCTTTTTTAAAAACTTTTATGCATTGTCTCCTTCCTTTGTGTCAGAAGGTAAATAATAAAAAATTAGGAATTAAAGAACATTTGAGAAAGAGGAAAAGGAATTTGAATTATCTTCTTGCAATACTGATATTTTGCTTTATAAGATAAATTATTCAGATTCATAGAACTTTCATTTGGCCTTTCTGTGACAAAGTGTCTTGATCATTTTCAGTCGTGTGGTTTGTAATGCTACAAAGCACATCATTTTAATTTTCATAGGCTAAGAGAGTTATTTTATTCCATTCAAATTTTATTAATTATCTTTTGAAAAAGAGTAGAAAACAAATTTAAAAAGAAAATTTTGTCTC
This sequence comes from Equus quagga, assembly GCF_021613505.1. NCBI lineage: Eukaryota > Metazoa > Chordata > Mammalia > Perissodactyla > Equidae > Equus > Equus quagga. Next base: position 8,569,997 of record NC_060269.1, read on the forward strand.
ATGTACAGGGAGAAAGTCAAATTCTATAAATCCTGCACAGAGGCAGAGTGGACAGATTAATCCTGGGTGTCTCTGCGACTTAAGCAGGAACCATAAATACTCCGTTCAGTTCCTGAGCTAGGTCCAGAGGCCAGCTGCATCAGGACCCATCACATGCAGGCTCCAGGAAAGCAGGACGGAGACGGGGCAGGCTTGGGGCGCTGCATCTTTCTTTGGGATTTTTGTATAATTACTGTAACAGGAGGGACATTATTTCCTTGTTGGGCATCATCCAGGAGGTTCATCCGGCAGCGCATGTCAGGTCTCTCCACTGTAAAGTTACCGTTTTTCCTCTTGTAGTTAGTATGTGTCTTGTGAAAAGATAATTTGAGGCCATATAAATACTATGTTTTTCATTAAAATTTCAGTCGTTAGTTTCAGCATCTATTGCTAATTTTTGAATGAAACAATGTTACCAAAATGTTTGGCAAATTGTGCTCTTCTACTCTTTTATCTTTTCTACTGAAAGAGCATTCTCTTCTCCCCATTGATCCAGTCATCCCTTCATTTACTTGTGTGCGTCTGGATTCACGGTCCTTATTTTATTCTCTGGGTTCCAATCTGTTACTATCACTATTTTGGTGCTCTGTGTATTTTTGGACTGTGTGTTCTGGATTAGGAATGCCATCTGTTGCTCAGTAGACTGTACATGTCTGATGAGAATGCTAGCTGCTCCAGTCGTAGCTTAACCGCATACCCCCCACCTAACGTTACACTGTCTGTGCTGAAGTATTTTCAAGTGAATTACTGACATTGTAACTAATATCAAGGTCCATTCTAGTAAGGAATAAATTAAAGTTGAAATATAGGCCTCCAAAGGAGAAGCATAAACTTTGAAAAGTGCAAGCGCTTTGAAAATGCTTTGCAGCGTAACTATCAGTAGGTTCAAAATGAATTCAGCTAAGGCTTGTCGTTTGATGTATCACTTACTGACGCACACAGTTTCTTTGACATTTAAAAAGTAAGCACTCAAATTTATATGTTTCTCTTTTTTTTTTTTAAAGATTGGCACCTGAGCTAACAACTGTTGCCAATCTTCTTTTTTTTTTTTTCTGCTTTATCTCCCCAAACCCCCCCGTACATAGTTGTACATCTTAGTTGCATGTCCTTCTAGTTGTGGGATGTGGGATGCCACCTCAACGTGGCCTAACGAGCAGTGCCATGTCTGCGCCCAGGATCTGAACCCTGGGCCGCCAGAGCGAAGCGCATGAATTTAACCACTCGGCCATGGAGCCGGCCCCCCTATGTTTCTCTTTTTATCTGGAAAAAAAATTAGATTGTATCAGCATAGGACTAGACACACCGAAATACTCTTTGAAGTGAATCTTTTGCTGGTTTCACTTCTGGTGATTTATAGAAAGTACTGGAACTTTCCTGTACTTGTTCCTAAATTAGTTATTTAAATAATGAAAGAACTGCATATGTTTTTCTTTTCACTTTTTAATTAATTTTTTTTTTTGAGGAAGATTAGCCCCGAGCTAACATCTGCTGCCAATCCTCCTTTTTTTGCTGAGGAAGACTGGCCCTGAGCAAACATCTGTGCCCATCTTCCTCTACTTTATATGTGGGATGCCCGCCATAGCATGGCTTGACAAGCGATGAGTAGGTCTGCCCCTGGGATCTGAACTGGTGAACCCCACGCTGCCAAATCGGAATGTGTGGACTTAACCGCTGCGCCACCAGGCTGGCCCCAAGAACTGCATATGTTAATTCAAAATGATCTTAGGAAAATGAAAAACTTCAACCAGGTCCATAAAGAATATGGAAGAAAAATAGATATTTACCCATTTATTTTTTCTAGTAATTTGCTCATTGTATATCTAAATTTTGTAGTTATAAAAATGTTTGCAGCTGTCAAACTTCATTTCTTCTGATAGATATTATTTTATAAAATCTTGTTCTAATAAACTGATTTTGTAGAAGAACGTGAACTCAATATCTGCAAAAATAAAAGCCAATAATCATCTCAGATTTTTGGACTGCAGAGGTAATTCACATAATAATAAGGTCAATAAGGATTTAAATTCAAGGAAGGTATAGCTTTCTAAGGTAGTCAGAAATGCTGTAGTGTACCCTCAAACACCGTAATCTTAATTCTATCTTAATTCGGACTTTTTCAGTGGGCTAATAATTGCTTTTTAGACAAAAAGTAAAAGCGGAGGGGGGAAATAATGACAGTGTATAATTTTTCATAGTGCTTTAGAGCTCCAGTCTATTTTCATAGCTTCATTTTATTCTAACAACTGTCCCATGAATGACTGTCATTATCCCTGTGCTTCAAGTGAGGAAATTTAATTTCCAAGGTAATTTGCCTGTGGTTATTTAAATGGAGCTCACTGTGCTGGAAATGGGACCGGAGCCTAGGTAACTTTACTTCATATCCTGAGTTTTCCACTTAACCATGCTTTGCTTTGTGAAATGTGATGGAAAGTACACTCAGAAACTGAGTTATCATCCTGGCTCTACTGTGTTTTATGTGTGACTTGAAAGGAGTTTTCTTCAGTTTTCTCTGAGGTCTCCTCTGCTCTGAGTCAGCCATCAGGACGTGCATTCAGCAGATCTTCACTGACTGCCGACTCCCCGCCAGGCCCTTTCCCCGCCCTGGAGTTCCAGGGGAACAGTATCGCTCTGCTCATGGAGCTTGTTAATGTGGGGGGTAATATGGGCAATAAACAAGTCAACACTTCTACAGATTTAAATTCCATTAACATGTATTTAAAAGGAGGAAATTCTAAGATTTATACTTGGTTAAGATAACCTGAAGAAATTATTAACAGTATAATATTGACCAAAGCCTGGACCTTTCAGTCAATCTTATTAGCTAATTCATTTTACTGTAACTGATTTAACCTTGTTGATCAGGTGCTGAGTTTTGTTTCAATAATAATAATTTCAATAATCTGATTTCCACTATATTTTATTTTTTCAAAAATATATTTGTTTAAAGATGCTGAATGATTTCTTTTGCTTTAGGCATTCATTAATTAATTTGAGCTTATGTAATATACAGCTGCATTTTTTCAAAAAGGTTTATTGAGACCTAATTCTGTTGATCTGTTTACAGTGCAAATTCAGTGGGTTTTAGTGCATTCACAGAGCTAGCTGTGCAATCATCATCACAGTCAGTTTTAGAGCACTTTCGACAGTCTGAAAAGAAGCTCATGTTCGTTAGTGGTTGCTCCTCATTTCCCTCAACCCCTTCCCCTCAGTGTTTCTGACAATAATGGAATTAAATTAGAAACAAATATAATCTAAACATCTCTGAAATATCCCCAAATATTTCAAAATTTAACTACATTCTTATAAATAACCCTTAGATCAAAAAAGAAATCAAAAGAAAAATTAAAATGTATGAAAATGCAAACATAACAAAGCAAAGAATGCCCTAAAGCAATGCTTATGGGGAAATTAATAGCACTAAACACCTATATTAGAAAAGGAAAGGGTCTCAAATCAATAATCTCAGATTCCATTCTAAAAAACTGGAAAAAAGAGCAGATTAAATCCAAAGTAAAGGCTGGCCTGGTGGCGCAGTGGTTAAGTTCACACGTTCTGCTTTGGCAGCCTTGGGTTTGCCAGGTGGGATCTGGGTGCAGACACTGCACCACTTGTCAAGCCATGCTGTGGTGGACATCCCACATATAAAGTAGAGGGAGATGGGCATGGATATTAGCTCAGGGCCAGTCTTCCTCAGCAAAAAGAGGAGGATTGGCAGCAGATGTTAGCTCAGGGCTAATCTTCCCCCCTCCCCCAGAAAAAAAACCCAAAGTAAGTAGAAAAAAAGATATAGTAAGAATCAGAGCAGAAATTCACTAAATAAGAAACAAGAATGAAAACAATGAAATCAAAATTTGGTTTTTTGAGAAAATCAATCAAATTGATAAATTCCTTCTAGACAGATCAGGAATAAAAGAGAGACAACACGAATTACCAATATCAGGAATGAGAGAGGTGACATCATCACTACAGATTCTGTAGCTTTAAAAAGGTAAGGAAAGATTTTGAACAACTTTTGTGAATAAGTTTGGCAACTCAGATGAAATGAACAAGTTCCTTGAAAGACACTGGCTTCCAAAGCTCTCCTAAAAAGAAATGCGTAGAGTGGATAACTCTGTATCAGCTAAAGAAATTGAATTTGTAATTTAAAAGCTCTTCAGAAAGAAAATGTCAGGCCCAGATGGCTTCCTTACTGAATTTTGGCAAACCTTTAAGGTGGAATTAATAACAATTCTGCTCAAATCCTTCGAGAAAATTGTAAGGGATGCATTGTTTCCCTATTTATTCTATAAAACCAGAATTACTGTGAAACCACAATAAGAAAAAGAAATTACAATAAAAGAAAAATACAGATGAATATCCCTCTTAATGTAGATGTGAAAATTCTAAGGGGCCGGCCTGGTGGCGTAGTGGTTGAGTTCATGCACTCCACTTTGGTGCCCAGGGTTTGCAGGTTCAGATCCTGGGCACAGACATACACACTGCTCATCAAGCCATGCTGTGGCGGCATCCCACATACAAAATAGAGGAAGACTGGTACAGATGTCAGCTCAGCAACATTGTTCCTCAAGTAAAAGAGGAAGATTGGCAACAGATGTTAGCTCAGGGCCAATCTTCCTCACCAAAAGAAAATCTAAACTAAATTTTAGCAAATTGGATCCAGCAATGTAGAAAATAGATTTTGGATTAAGATAATCATTTTTTTTTTCAGTTTGCCAAGATGGTAAACTTCATCGATTGTTTTTGAATGTTAACCAATTTTGCATAATAGGGACAAAACTCATCATATCAGCAAACTGAAAAAAAAACCACATGGTTATCTTAATCCAATGTACATTTTTGATATAAACTCTCAGCAATCTAAGAATAGACAGGCATTTGCCTAACCTGATAAGGGGCATCTATGAAAAACCTAAGTTAACATCATATTTATTGGGGAGCAACTAAACACTTTCTCCTTAACATCAGAAACAAATTGGATATTCATTCTCACTTCTTCTGTTTAATATTGAACTAGAATATTCTTGCAAATGCAATAAGCAAAGAAAAATAAACAAATGGCATCCAAATTGGAAAGGAAAAAAGTAAAACGTATTTGTAAATGACATGCTTGTCTATGTAGAAAAATCTGATGGAATCTATAAAAAAGTTGCTGGAATCGAAAAGTGGCTTTAACAAGGTTGCAGAATACAAGATCAATATAAAAAAAAGCAGTTGTATTTCTATATACTATCAATCAATGAACAATTTGAAATTAAAATAATACCATTTACAATAGCATCATATTATGACACCTAGAGATAAATCTGACAAAAGATATGAAAGACATAAACACTTAAGATTGAAAGCACTCCTGAGAGAAATTAAAGATCTAAACAGTAGAGAGACACACCACATCTACAGATGTAAGACTCAATGGTATTACAATGTCAATTCTCTCTAAATTTGTTTAAATTCAACTCAATCCCAAGAGCCTTTTTTTTTTTGGTAGAAATTGACAAATTGATTCTAAAATCACTGAGAAATGCAAAGGACCTACAATAGCCAAAACAATTTTGAAAAATAAGAATAAAGTTGGAAAACTAACCCTATCTATTTTCAAAATTGAAAAAAGTACAGTAATCAAGAGAGTGTGGTGTTGGCGTCAATATAGACAAGTAGATAAAGGAACAGAAATAAACCCTTATATTTGGCAACTGATCTACATGAAAGCTGCAAAGGCAATTCAGAAGAAAATGATCTTTTCAAAAAATGATGCTGGAAGAACTTTGATATCCATATAAAAAAATTAAGTTCAATTCATTCCACTTGTCATATACAATATTTAACTCAAAATGGATGGTAAGCCTAAATGTAAGTCTTAAAATTATAAAACTTCTGGAAGAAAAAATGAAAGGAAACCTTTATGACCTTGGATGAGGCATAGATTTTTTTTAGATACAACACTAAATTCTGACCTATGAAAGAACAAATGGATAAATTGTACTTTACCAAACTTAAAAATTTCTGCCCTTTGAAAGAAACTGTTAGAGAATGAAAAAACAAATTAGATACTGGGAGAACGTCTACAAAGCATACATCTGATAAAAGATATATTGTATTTGGAATATGTAAAGAACTCTCAAAACTCAGTAACAAAATAAAAATCGATTTTAAAAATGAGCAAAAGATTTAAATGCAAAATTCACCAAAGAAGATATACAAATGCCAATAAGGATAAGAAAAGAGTCCCAAAATTTTTAGTCATTAGGGAAAGGCAAAATAAAACTACAATGAGGTAAACCACCATAACAGGTAAACCACTATTCACCTATTATAATGACTAAAACGGAAAAGCTTGACTCTATTAAATGTTGGTGAGAATGTGGAGGAACTGGGGCCCTCTTAGACTGGTACAACTTTAGGAAAACAGTTTGGCAGTTTCTTATAAGTTAAACATACACTAACCATATGACCTAATTGTTCTGCTTCTAAATATTTACCCAAGAGACGTGAAAGTCTGTGATCCTATAAAGACCTGTAATAGAATGTCTTAGTAGCTTTATTAATAATAATCCCAAACTGGAAACAACCCATATGTCCATCAGCTGCTGATTGGATATGTAACTGTCATATAATCATATAATCGGACACTACTCAACAGTAAGAAAGCGGTAAGCTACTGAGACATGCTGCAACACGAAGGAAACCAAAACAGTTCAGTTGAAAGAATCTAGGCAGAGTAAGTGCTGTATGATTCTATTTACATAAAATCCTAGAGAATATCACCAAACTCTAAGGACATAAAACAGATCACTGGTTGCTTGTGGAGGTGAGTTTGTAGGGGTGGGGGCAGCTATGGGGAATGGGGAATTACAAAATGCATGAGGAAACTTTGGGGTTGACGAATATGTTCATTATCTTGATTGTGGGAGGCATCTTACAGGTGTATATACATGTGCAAATTTGTCAAATTGGGCAAGTTAAATATATAGAGTTTATTCTACATCAATTATATATCAAGAAAACTGTTAAATTAAAAAAAAGAAAAAAGAAAGAAATTCATTGAGTATATTTCATTCTTTATATCTCTAGTTTGAAATATCTAACATTTCAAAACAGTCAATTTTATTTTACGTGAATTTAGGTTGTTTAATGCCTCATTACCTCAACCTTTAAAGCTACTTAATACTATTTCAGAGTAGATTTCAAAAGCTGAAGGAATAATTTAGTCAAGCCATTTTACTTTAAGTCTTTGCTTAATTTCTGGAAATCTAGCTAAATGATTACTAAAAACTAAAATAACTTAGAATAGCCATTTAAAAAATTTAAATATATGTTTGATTAAATCCCTTACTTATGTGCCCTTTTGCTTTATAAGTGCAATAGTCACACATAAAGTATCTGGTAATATCACTGTTCAAGATGGTCTCTTCAAAACAGAGTTTCAAAAAATAATTTAAAAATAATAACATTAGTGAAATCTAAAGATAATTTTGTTTTCTGCATTAACTTCTAACATTAGCTAATTTTAATTCACAAGCAGCGGTATACATTTGAAATGAAGTCATTCTTGAGGCATGAAAATAAACATTCCTTAATTCCATGCCGGTACCTCCACAAAATGATGCCTAGATTGAGATTCAAAAAGTTTTTTTTTCCAATTATTTTATTGAGGTCATAATGGTTTATAGTATTGTATAATTATCAGTTCCTGTCTAGATTGCATCACGCCCACCACCAATAGTCTAATTTTATCCATCACCGTACGTGTCCTCCTTTACCCTTTTTGCCCACTCCCCAAGCCCTTCCCCTCTGGTAACCATTAATTTGTTCTCTTTATGCACATGTTTGTTTATCTTCTGCATATGAGTGAAATCATGCAGTGTTTGTCTTTCTCCAGCTGGCTTATTTCACTTCTCATAATAAAGTTTTGAAGCGGGTGGTGAAACATTGCCTGAGCAGGGAACTGTGTCACTCTCGATGGTCCTACATCTCCTTTCCTGGCATTAATAACTTCAAATTCCATTTTCTTCTAAGTTTTATGTAAAAAAATTTAGCAAGAGCCCAGCACTTTTTAAATTGTAAAACACATACATCTTTAAACTTATCTTAAAAGATAGACAGATCCTTATGTTCTGCTTATGTTTTCTAAGATGGAGGCAACTCAATCCATATTAATACATCTTCCATTTATTTTATTTTATTTTGGATGAAAGTATCAAATATTAGAAATACATATACATTTGCACCTATTCACATTCATTTTCACTTCTTCGATGCCCTCTGTCGCTGTTACAGAGTACAAAAGAGGCCACAAAAGAGATGAACTTCTGTTAGTGAGAGATATCCCAGCAATCTACCAGATATAATTAATGATGGCATTTTAATAATCAAATGAAATCTATTCAAAGATTTCAAAATGGATATGTGTGGTTGCTAAGCAATATGGTAGAAGAACCTAGAGCAGATGTTCTTAATTCAGGATACGAGTGATTTGGTCTGTAATCTTCGACTAGTCACTTCATCAGTCTCTGGCAAGGTTATACTTTGAATGGCAATTCTAACTTGTCCAGGAGTGCATTCTGTATAATTAAAATATTGGCTTCCATATGTCATAGAGTCATTTCTCCCTGTTTCTCCCCTATAAATACAACTAAATACCTGGAGATCATTCAATAGACAATGAGAAAAGGATTCTGAAAGCTTGAAAGAAGAGCATGCACTGTTTAGGAACTTGGGACTTGAAGAATGACAATGTGGTGACTCTCTGAGTTTTCCTGTTATCGCTCATGTACCATTGGACTGGGTGCTGAAGAGGGTGCAACCTGGAGCCACCAAAAAGAACAGATCAAACACCAACCAAGAAACACAACAAACAAGCAAACAAGAAAAGCCTGCTTTTCCTGGCCAAAGGACTAAGAGAGGGGAAGGCCAATAGAGATCAAGGGGGACAGTGTCACACATAGCTCCACAAGCTAGTCTGGTAGACAGTTTGATCCTCTGGAAGCAGAGCAGTAAAGACCCAGGCCATTCTACCCCTAGTCTACAACTGGAGCATCAGTGAGTGTTCTAATCTGGTGCCAGTGTTGGTGACAACAGTCAAGCTCTGTGTCTCCTTGCTTTCATCTACTAACTTAAGGAGACCTAAACTCAGAAGCTTCTGTACTCTTCTCCAGAAGGTTGGCCAGAAACAACAGGTGGTCCACGGATGTGCCTTCTCCACCTGCAAATGGTAACAGTAAGGACAAAGTGGGATCCCCAACAGTACCAGAAGAAGAAAGCAGGCCAGAATAACATAATGAGGGTTCAGAAAACGAAACTGCCATTGTAATTAAAGTCCACAAAAATAGACCAGAATCTACACATTAGCCTAAAATGGAAGATTTAAATAGAATCAAAAGTCTGCTAACAAAATACCCAAAATGTCTAGGATATAATAAAAAAAAAATCACTCGTCAGGCCTGTAACCAAGAAAACGATCATTTGAATGAGAAAAACACAATCAACTGATAATAATGCTGAGAGGAATGAGATGTTAGAATTATCTGGCAAGGATTTTAAAGAGCATTAGTCATAAAAATGCTTCAATTGTCAATTACATATACTCTGGACACAAATGAATAAACAGAAAATCTCAGCAAAGAAATCAAAGTTATAGAAAAAAACCAAAATGAAATTATATAATTAAAAATATAGTAACCAAAATAAAAATCCTATTAGCTGGATCCAATAGTGGAATGATAATGAGATAGGATAGAATCAGCAACCTTGAACACAGATCAGTAGAATTTACTCAATCTGGGTAATAAAGATAAAAGACTGAATGAAAAAATGAAGAGAGCCCCAGGATTCTCTGAGATAATAACAAAAGCTATGATATTTGTATCACTGAGATCTCAGAAGGAGAGGGGAAAGGATGTGGAACTAGAAGGTATTCAAAGAAATAATGGTTGAAAACCTCCAAATTTGGTGAAAGACATAAACCTATAGATTCAAGAACCTGAAAAAACTTCAATTAGAAGAAGAAGAAATCCACACCAAGAAACGATATAATTAAACTTCTTAAAACTGAAGACAAATAAAAAAATCTTAAAAATAGCCAGAGAGAAATGACATATTACCTATACAATAGCAGATTTCTCATCTGAAACTATGGAGGCCATAAGGAAAAAGAAGATTTTTCAAATGCTGAAAGATAAGAACTGTCAACCTTGAATCCTACATCTGGTAAAACAGTCCTTCAAGTGAGAAGGGGAAATAAAGATGTACTCCAATGAAGGAAAACTAAGGTAATTTGGTGCTAGAAAACCTAGCCTTCAAGAATGGCTAAAAGAGAGCCAGCCCTGATTGCCTTGTGGTTAAAGTTTGGTGCACTCCACTTCAGCAGCCCAGGTTCAGTTTCTGGGCACAGAACCATACCACTCATCTGTCAGTAGCCATGCTGTGGCCATGGTTCACATAGAAGAGCCAGAAGAACTTACAACTATACACAACTATGCAATGGGGCTTTACAGGGAGGAAAAGGAAGAAAAAGGGAGGAAGATTGGCAACAGATGTTAACTTAGGGCGAATTTTCACCTGCAAAAAAAAAAAAAAGAAACAAAGAAACAAAGAAAGAATTGGCTAAAAGAATCTCTCCAAATACAAAGACAATGATAATGGAAAGGAAAGAACCATGGAATGGGTAAAAACAGAAGTAAACAAAATACAGTTTTGCTTCATGTGTTTCTTTAATCATATTTTAGGCTTGAAGCTCAAGTAATAACACTATCTGATATGGTGCTTACTCAATGTAGAGGAAATGCTTAAGACTGTCCTCAGGGACAGTTTCTATTGACTAACTTTTTTCGCTTGTGCATGGATCATACTTTTTTGTTTCTTTGAATGTCTTGTAATTTTTTTTTTGTTGAAAACTGGGCATTTTAAATATAATGTGACAAATCTGGAAATCCATTCCTTTCCCCCTTCTCACGATTTGTTGTTGATTGTTTAGTCACTTTCCTAAACTAATTTTGTAAAGTCTGTACTCTTCACGTGTGTGGCCGCTGAAAGTCTCTCTTTGGTTAGTTAGTGGTTGGCTATTTATTAGACAGATTTCCTTAAATGTGTGGAACTAATAACTCTCCCAGTCTTTGCTAAGGGCCTCTGTGCATGTAATGGGACATGCCTTCAACACCTCAGCTAGGCAGTTTACCCCTCTAACTTAACCTTAACTTCCTACGGGTTATCAAGATCTACCAAAGGTAAGAGAGCTTAGGGACTTCCCAGGGCTTTCCTGAGCAAGTGCAGAATCCTATACACATATGTGGCCTTTTAGATTCTGAAAAAATATGAAATACATGAAAAATATGTCAGAACTTTTCAAATTCTCACTATGGAAATCTTGCTCCCCAGGTTTTCCTTTTAAGTTTTTTGGTTAGCTTATTGTTTGCCTCAAGTCTCATTGCCACTTCAGTAAGCTGTGAAGTTAAACAATTGCCACTGATTGTTTTCAACAAACGCCCCTGGGGGGGAAAAGGCTGTTCACACTAGGTGAGCCCTGAATGAAGTCAAGTAAAGACAAGACTTGTAAGTGGAGATTTCGAGGGAACTGCCAGACAGGTCAAATAATGAGAGTTTTCAGAGAATGAGGCTTTGAAAGAGCTCCAACTGCTCTTTGGAGCCTGTAATTACCTTCCAGGATGATGATTTTCACTGTGATTGTGGGCTATTGATTTTAAAGGCTATCACAGAACTGGAGACGGAGAAGAGTGACTAGAAATCGGGCAAAGTAAAATGGCACAAATCTCACACCAAGATTCAATCATTTTTCTTAAATAAATTCTCCACAGATGGTTGCAAGCCTTGTTAATGCCAGTTGTTGTAATTTTATTTTCTCTCTATTCTCCAAAAACTTTAGAACAAGGCAGTGTGTATACCATCAACATGGTGCCAATCTGTGACTATGACCTTCTTGAAGCTCTCCTAGAATTGCAATGTGACCTTAAGCCAGCCATTGAATTTACGTACTCTTGAGAATCTTCAACTACTGCCTTAACAAAGTGATTTTACACATGACATTAGGCAACATGTGTTTTAGTTCTTTGAAAATTGTGGCATTTTATTAAAAAGGCAAGATAGTAGAAAATTTTTCTAATTCAAATCATCTTTATACTTACATTATAAAATAGTCCAGCAATGTACCCAGAAAAATAAAGGCTTTCATGAACAGCTGTTGTATATCTTCCTAGCAAAGAGTACAGTAGGAAAGGGAAGGGAAAAAGAGTAATTGTACAGCAGAGAAACCTGATAAGCAGTACTTCAGCCAGGTGATCCAGATTAACACCATCAGTGATAAGTCACGTGGATAGAATGTACCCTTAATGTGATGTGATAAATGTGGAGTTTTACCTCTGCTGTCTTCCTCCCAAAAACATATACCCAAATCTAATCATGAGGTAAACAACAGAAAAATTCCAGCTGAGGAACATTCTATAAAATACCTGACCTGGACTCCTCAAAATGGGCAAAGTTATCAACAATAAGGAAAGTCTGAGGAACTGTCACAGCCCAGAGCAGCCTAAGCAGAAATGATGAGCAAATGCAATGTGGTGTCCTGGATGGGATCCCAGAACAGACAAGGGACATTAGGTAAAAAGCAAGGCCACCCGAATAAAGTATGGATTTAGTTCATTAAAAAAAAAATTCTTACAATGACTACAATCCTCTAGATTTCCTGGCCTTCCCAGTATTTTCTGGCCGCATCCCCTACCATTTTTCCCCTTCCTCACTCAGCCCCAGCCACACTGGTCCTGTTCTTACATCCATCCAGAATGCTCTGACCTCATGTCTTTTCACTGCTTGCTCCTCCCAAAGCTCATTCTCTCACCTCCTTCAAATCCTGTTCAAATGTAACCTATTCACTGAAGCCTACCCCAATCACTGTATTTAAATTTTAAACTGGTCCTTCCAACAACCTCAAACCACTCAAACATTCATACTGTGTAACAAACTATATACTATACTTATTTATTATGTTTATTTTAGATCATTGCTCTTCATCCACTTTCCCCTCAATCAAGTTATAAGCTCAACAAGTGCAAAATATGTGGGGCTGTTGTGTTTATAGCTATATTCTAAATGACAAGAACAATGACTAGATAGAGTAAATGTTTAATATATATTTGTTGAATAGATTGCCAAATAGATGGCATGAGAAAAAAAACACACGGAGCTATTTCAGGAAAATTTTAAAACATTCCTATGGTCTTAAAGTTTGTGTCTCCTCAAAATTCATATATTGAAATCCTAACACCCAAAGGTAATGGTATTAGTGGGTAGGGCCTTTGGGAGGTGCTAAATCAAGAGGGTAAAGCCCTCAGGAATGGGATTAGTGCCTTAGAAAAGAGGTTCCAGAGAACTCCCTAGCCCCTTCCACCATGAAAGGACACAGCAAAAATGTGCCAGCTATGAACTAGGAAGAGGGCCTTCACGAGAAAGTGACCATGTTGGCACCTTCAGTTCTTGGACTTCCCAGCCTTCAGCACTGTGAGGACTAAGTTTCTGTTGTTTATAAGCCACCCAGTCCATAGTATTTTGTTATAGCAGCCTGGGAAGACTAAGACAAATCTCAAACAAAAAAGAGATTCTAAAAACTTCCAGAGTGAAAGAGTAAAACAACTACTAAAGAACAACAACTAGATGAACATCAGATCCCTCAACAGCCAGATGGGGTGGGAGACTACAATGCAGAAATATTTTAGCTATTAAATTAAGAGAACTTTGAAGTCAGAATTTTGCATCCTACAAATTGTCAGTCAAATGTGAAGGTACAATAACAATATTTTCAGACATTTAAATCTCCTGAAAATTTTCTGCTTGCAAACCACGTTGAAATAGTTTCTGAGGAAGCAGACCAGTAAGAAGAGAGAGAAGTCCAAGAAAGGCTGCAATACCTAGGGAAAAGTAGTAATAGTGATAAAAACAGCTTGGAAAATCTATTACTATCTAAGGCAAACAGAGAAAATAACTATGAAGAAGAGGAAGGAAGGAAGGAAGGAAGGAAAGAAGGAAGGGAGGGAGGGAGGAAGCAAAGAAGGAAGGAAGGAAAGAAGGAAGAGATGGAAAGAATTTCAAATACCCAGAATTAAAATTCTGGATGATATAAACATTATTTAAGTGGAGGGGAGTTCAAGGGATCTAAGAGCATGGCAAGAAGATTCTAAGGTTCTTGTTTTCCTAGATGTAGAGGTAGATATAAATGTAACAGTAACAGAGAAAAAAAAAAAGAAAAGAAATTTTGTGGAAGAGAGACAAATGGAAATAAAAAGTAAATAAGGTAGAAACAAGTACAAAAGTATCTGAAATCACAATCAATGTAAATGGACTAAACTCGGCAGTTACAAAACAGAGATTATTAGATGACTTTTAAGACTCCAGCTATAGTTCAATTACAAGTGAATCAAGTGGCACTTAAGGACACAGAAAAATTAAAAGTAAAAGGACAAAAAGAGATAGCAGGCGAATACTATATAAAGCAAAGCTGATACAGCTATTTCATGTTCAGACAAATTCAACTTTAAGGAAAAAAATTCATATTATACATGGGATTGCTTCATGAAAGTGAAAAGTCCAATTTATTAAGGAATTATAATGACTAGAAGCTTACTATACCTAATAAAATTTCAGAATTTATAAAATCAAAATTAATAGACTTAGGAGGAGAAATTGTCAAATCTGCCAATCAGGGTATAAGACTAAAACACAGCTCTCTAAATGAAAAATAGGTATGTCAGGATCGTGGAATAGGTACCACGTAGACAACATTATTTGACCACAACACAATTAAGTTAGAAGTTAATAAAAATTCCAATAAAAATGTCCACATATTTGCAAATGGAAAGAGCACATTTTCTAGGTAACTTTCTTCAAAGAAGATGTCATGAAAACTGCATGGCCATAAGACTGCACGTCAAAATTTGAGGATGTAGCAAAAACTATATTTCAAGGAAAATTAAACGCCTCAAATAATTACACTGCAAAGTAACAAATGCCAATAATTAACAAACTAAGCATAAATATTGAGTCTAAGAGAAAAAAAGTGAAACCAGAGTAGATAGAAAAAGTAATACAGACAAGAGTAGCTATCAATGAAATAGAAAACAAAACAAGGCTCGAAAAGCCAAAAGTTGGTTGCTCAAAAGATAAACGAAACACAAACTCTAACAAGGTTAATAACGGAAAAAAAAAGAAGACATATATGAATAATATTTTGAATAAGATGGAGGAGATATTACTAGAAGTAAAACATATTAAAGATTTAATAAAAGGATATTAATGAATTTATAATGATCAACTTTAAAATTTAGTTACCTTGGACAAATTCCTGAAAAATGTGATTTACCAAAACTGAGTCCAAAAAAAAATAGGAAAATGAGGACTCACACTTGAAACCATTGTTAAAATCATCCCATAATAAAATAATAGTCTCAAATGATTGACAGATGGGATCTACCAAATTTTCATAAAACAGATCATTGCAATCTAGTAGAAACTCTTCTAAACAATGGAAAAAGAGAGAATATATCTCAAACCTGTAAAATCTTAACATAACGCTTAACAAAGAAAATTATAGGTTCTTCTCATGAGTGAACCATAGATGAAAAAACCCTAAATCAAGTAGTATATTTGATTTAGGATTTTTTCATCTATAGTCATATATATACTAATATAAATATAAACACATATATATCAAATACCATATATACATATATCAGATCACACATAACTAGTAGGATTTAGTCCTGGAATGTAAGGAAAGGTTAATATTTAATATATAAACATTTAACTTATAAATAATAATACATAATGTATAGCATTTAATATATAAATGTCATCATTGATTACATCAATAGAAAGAAAAACTAATAGAAACTTGATCCAGGGAATTTGATAAAATTTAGCATGAATTTATGATAAAAACCCTTAGTATACTTGAGTTTACTCAAGGGGAGGAACACTACAATAAATGTAAGTTATTATCAGTCTTATAGATCTCCAGTTTGGTAGTAGCTTCTTGAATGTTAACTATATTATTAAAAATAAAATTTTAAATGTGGCCACGCATGGCCCAGTGATGACAGTGTGCCATGCATCAATGTTTATTATTAAACTAATTCTGAATACCTGACGCATACATTTTTTTAGTAAGGGGAACGTGGATCAAATGCACTTTCTACTCCTCTTTTTTAGTGAAAAAGAGAGACAGAGATGTTTTACAAAACAGAAAATAAAAACAGAAGTAAATACAAGGAGCTTCTTAATCACTGACAATAGAATCAAAATCTACTTATATCAGGCTTTTCATATAGGAAGATGTGTTCTATAGATGTAATACAACCAGTGATATATCTAACTTTTCTGATACATCAGACCTCTAAGGAATTCAACCGCAAAGAAAACAATATGCCGATTATAATACTTGGTGTGATGGGACGTCTCCTAATGAAAAGCAAATCCTGTATTGTTTAATGCACTGTGTAAAGAACCCAGCACTAGGCCCTCATAGCAGCATTTAAAACCATGTTTTGGTGCTTATGCCTTCAGTGAATGGAAGTCTCATCACATTCTGAAGTTGTGCCAAAATGTCATCCTGCTAGAGAAAAATGCATCACAAGTCTTTACTTTTTCTTTCTTAAGGGGTCACTTTTTACAAACATCCAACTGAAAATGCAGTCTCCTCTCAAGAATTTTCTGTGCATAAAAGTCCATCTTTGTTTTCAGCCTGAAACAAACCCTTGTGCTCATTGAAACTAGACTCTGACCACAAACTTCTCCGTAATTGACTTCCTGTAAGGACCACCTATTAGAGCTCTGATATCCTAAGTCTGGGTTGTATATTCACCAGAAATGACTGTATCGTTGTGCTGATTATCCTGAAGTCATCAGGGGAACAAATTAAATCAGAAGCAGAGAAAAATTCTAAAAGATGTAAAATAAAACATTTGCTCTAAAGACTTTCCTCAGGAAAATACAAGCCTATATTGGATTTTCTTCATTAAAATTCTTAAGGTGAACACTTCTGGCTTTTTATCCTTTCTGTTTCTGATCCTGAAACTCTTAAATTTTATTTACCACAGCAGCCCTTCCATCAAGACTTCTGAGCAACTGACAGTCTAAAGCCCCGGTTTACATAAGGATTGGAAAGAATTTCTGACATACAAGGGAGAAGACACTAGAAAGATTTCTCTAAACACTTCAATTTTTTACAGATTAAATATTATTGAATGTAATCTGTTTCATGCTACATTCAATATGATTTGAGTAGCAACAAAGGTGCATTTTAGGCCTAGAATTTAGAGAATATTTTATCACTTTGGGTTTCTTGTTCTTTGGAGATAATCATGTAAGCAATAAGAGTCCATGGGATTCTTATAGTGTGACCACGCTAATCAATGAAGGTAGTCTCAAAATCTCCAAAAGTAATCAAATATTTCCTCAAGTCCCAATGTAAATCAAACTTTTCTCAAGATGCTGCAAATTAAATGCTGTCCACGGAATCAGGAAAAAACTGCAGTTTTTCTTGTGACTTGCTTTCTTGTTGATGGATAAGAACCAGTCAATGAGATCAAAAGCACTTTAATTTAGTATGATACGTAAATATTATAATGGTCCACCAGAATATTCCAAAGTTTTAACAAAAGATAAATAATTAAGATTACTGGGAGCCACAGATTTGAATGTCATGCAATTTGTAAGCCAGTATATACTAGACCAGGCTATAGGAGGGCAACAGTGGAAGCTACTATGGCGCCACTACGGTTATCCTGTAGCTATTATGGGGCTAGTTACCCAGGCCAGAGGGGATGGCCTGGATTAAGGCAGTAGCAGTGGAGTTGTGGGAAGTTGTTGGATTATGACCCTTTCAGTTTAAAGAAAGTTTATCTCCCTTATTTTTTCAAATATTTCTTTTTAATTTTTCCTCCATCTAGGACTTTTATTACTCAGGTATAAGGGCATCTATATCTGTCCTCTCTCTCAACTATTACTTAACTATCACATTTTCATTTTTTAGTCCTTTTCCACCATTTTATGGGAAAATTTCTCTTTTTTTTTGGTGAGGAAGATTGGCCCTGAGCTAACATGTGTGCCAATCTTCCTCTATTTTGTATGTAGGTCGTCTCTGCAGCATGGCCCAGTGTGCAGTGTGTAGGTCTGTACCAGGGATCCAAATCCACGAGCCCTCGGCCTCCAAAGTGGAGCATGTGAACCCAATCACTACACCACCAGGCCTGCCCTGGGAAAATTTCTTAAACCAATCTTCTAACTCACTAGCTCATTCTTTAGCTGTATCCATTCGTTACTTATCCTATTCAATTTTTGTGTTTTTTATTTCACCAATTATATTTTACATCCCAAATATTACTACTTAATAAATTTCTACTGCCACTTCATTCCCTATTCCCATCCTTTGGCTTATATTTTTCTTCAACAATTATCACTATTTAATGTACTATGTATTTTTTCTTATTTTTCTCATTTATTTCTGTCTACCACTAGAATATAAGTTCCATCAAGGCTGGGATTTTTGCTTTTTTTTTTCACTGCTCTATTCCCCGAACTTATCATAGTGCCTGAAATACAGTAAGAGTTCCATACATATTTTTTGAATAAGTGAATTGATAGAATAGATGGCTTAGATAATCTTGCATTTGAGAGAGTGGGGACATGACAATTTCATTAGGGAAATCTTACCGCACCTCTAGCTTTTGGAGAAGTAATTTACTTCTTGGGCTAGTCCAGCGACTATTATTAAACCACGTGCTGGGCCTTAGGTGAGCCCGCCTTGGGAATCTGCCGTTTATATAAAATGCTGTTCAAATCCACCTGTGTCTCAGGAAGGAACTACAAGGAGGGTAAGCAGGAAAGGTCAATGGGAAGGACAGTGAAAGACTTGATAGTCTCAAGAGGTCTGTGCTTGACAAGGTTAAGGGTGTGTAATTATGTCTGTGGCTCAATCATTCTCTGAAATAGAGAGGAACTGAGAGATGTTTAGCCTCTAAACGAAGTGCCCGTTAGGGAAGCTGGCTGGAGGATCACCTCTTGTTGAGTCTTCCCTCTATCACTCATTGTTTTTTGCCTTTAGTAGATTCCATGTTACTTTGCAAAACAATAAGAATTTCATTTTTCTCTTTGTTTTAGCTGTAACAAGACTTCATTAGCTAAGGGGAAAAAACTACTAATGAGGACGAAATCTTTTCTTTTGGAGGATGTCCTGCACTGTACAATCTCTTTGTCTGATTCTCCATCTCAAGTCCATTACAGAGAAGAGATATTCCTTAAGAATATCTTCACAAAATCTAAATGCTGCAGAACACCACTTTATTTTTAAGATCGTTTATATTGTGTTAACATATCTGTTTCGCTTGTATATACACACATAAAGGAGCACTCGAAGATGTATAAATCTACACCACTATATACTTAACTTAAAAGCAGACATTTATAATGCCATTTACCCAAAAGTTAAAGCAAGGTGGGCCTCTCCTTATGCATGCATCTGTGGTTGTTTTTGCATTACCACCAATTCTTATTGATTGCCAATGTGTTTTCCTCTGCCTTTGCAGTCCTAAAGATTGACGCCATTTTGGGGTCTAATTACCCGAATTGTTCCCACTTGTATTTTCAATGTATTTTTTCTAAGATGCCTGCAGCTTATGACAATGCCCCAATTTTGCTTGTTCAGCCAAGGTGCTTGCTCAGCATGTCTTCCTTCCCACAAGTATGTCACCTTCAGTGAAGTCTCACTTTCCTGACGGAATATTTTTTATTTGCATTTACATATGTCAGCCAAATCCTGTCCTTCTTTTGCACTTGGAATTTTAATTAAGGTTTTTTACCATGAGGTAACCAGAATTTAGGGAATTGATCAGAAAATAAAAAGAAAAAATTAATAGGAAGACATAATTTAACGTATCATCTAATTAGTTTTCCTTTTTCAACTCTTTCTTATTAAAACACATAAATAATGTTTTCCAATCTAAAAGTTTTATGTTATTTCATAGTCATTGGGTATTTCCAGAGAGTATTTCTTAATTAAATGATGCATTCAAAAATTCTTTTATTAAGAAATAGTGGTAGTAATAGAACAGCTGAATTCCCATCTCCCCAAAGGGACAGTTACATGGAGTCTTAGGTATACCTCATTCACAATATTTAAGAAGATTGAGGAAGGGGCCGGCTTCATGGCCCAGTGGTTAAGTTCTCACGCCCTGCTGCAGCGGCCCAGGGTTCGGATCCTAGGCGTGGACATGGCACGGCTCCACGGGCCACGTTGAGGCGGCGTCCCACATCTCACAACTGGAAGGACGTGCAACTAAGATATACAACTGTGTACAGGGGGAGTTTGGGGAGATAAAGCAGAAAAAAAAAAGAAAAAAAAAAGGATTGGCAACAATTGTTAGCCCAGGTGCCAATCTTTAAAAAAAAAGAATATTGAGGAAAACATTACTTGAACAGGGAAAACATAGCCTTGAGTATAAGTTTAACTTCTAGATTCTGGAACGTGTTGTTTGTCCCAATATTGGGGGTGGGGGGATATGTTACAAATAAGAGTTGAAAATTTTTAGAGGACTTGCTCAGAAGTTGACATTTCGAGCAAATAAAGTATATGTAAAGGTAGAGAAAAATTCAATAGCAAGATCAGTAAGCGTGTTTTTATGTCTTATAGGTACATACAAATGTATCTTTATATGCAACAAGTACAGAATTCATGTTTACTTCAAAAAATACATAGAATATTTA